>NW_016910424.1:503561-516721 GCF_001483705.2 Eufriesea mexicana
GGAAAGAGCATTAATGATTGAATCGTAGAAGGCTCGCTGATCGTATCTCAGCAACAGCAACTCCAATCTACACAATTTATCAACACGGTACCGACTCACCCCGCGCTTCTTTCAGATTGATGTTACTATAACAACACGTCAGTTATTCATTGTGCGCCCGGCAGTGCATTAATCAAGCCCTCGCTCTGACATCAAATACAAATGATATTTTATAGCGTCATAAATCTTCGCTGGCTGTCACCGTTCGTGGGCGTTTGCTACGAACACGTCTCTTGGGACGTCCCCTACTCTCCTTCTCCCGTATCCTGCTTTGTCCTGTCGAGTCGTGGCAGCTCCAGTTAGCCGTATGACTTCTCGCTTGTCTTGGCAGTTCGATTTAGTCTAATGATTTCTCTTCCCAATTTCCTTCCACGCTATACATTTCTGCTCATCCTTTCCCTGTTCCACGATTTATCCTTACGACGCCACGCGTATCGCCATTTTCGTTCCTCTCTCTGCTTTCGAGACCCATTATGGACGATACGTGTACCAGATTGGAGGTTAAAAAGTTTATTACCTCGTAAGCATTCGCCATTTTTTTCTTTACCTAACGGTCCACGCGAACGACGTTATTGTGGATTTACTAAACGCGGGATATTCGTAATTTGAAACCTTCGTATTTCCACTGCTCGTGTACTATAACCTCAAAATACAGCTATACGTCGGTTTCCAATTTCAGTGACGATATATAGACAAAACTTTGAAAAACTTCTTTATTGTCCCAGACAATAAACACGCTGTAAAGTAGTATTGTCAAAAACGTAATTACTCGCAAGATTCGAGATTAAATTTCCAAACACAACGATTTATATAAATTTTATTAACCTACGTTTACAGGTGGAACGAAATTAACGTTTGATTCTTTATTATAGTGGAATTTGTTCACGGATGCATTATTCAGAAATTCTGTTTATTATTAACAAACATTAGACACCAATTATTCCCAAAAACGCGAGAAAATTAAAGGAGTACTAAACTCGATCAACGATTTATAATATTTAATTCACAAAATTTTTTCCGAGTCTCCTTTCTTTACGTGTACCGCCATCTGTTGCGCGCTGTACGAACTATTCGTGGCACCGTCGGTAATTCCCCAGCAGGAGAATTTTCGTAAACAAACGAAGCGACGGTTCACGCGATTGCACGCAGTGAACGATGGGATTTTTAGTTGATGATCGAAAGGCGTGAGAGTAATGGATGAACGAGGAAACAACGACCTACATGTTCAGCTAGCTCTGTCGCTGTCGTTCTACGGGAGGAAGCTCACAATGTGCGAACATTAATTTCACGTTGCACCGTGTAATCAACACTCATACGCGGGTATCAATTGCGATTAATTACCGTGATAGCATCCAACGTACGGAAACGCGTTTTACTCGCACCTCGCAGGTGCTCCTATACACCTTTACCGCGGCCTTCTGGAATGAACGGACGTTATTTCCCCCGGACAGAGTGGTAATTTTCGGAAAAAAATGTTATGGTACCGCTAAAGCAGGGAACCGAACGAAATAACCAGCGAGTTCGAAGCGGCATAAGCAAACGAGCGAGCGTACAATTGGACAAGCACCTGGTTCGGACATCAAATGAAATAGTAGAAGCAAGAGAAGGCAGGTTGGCGATGTGCTCGTGAGCGAGGAACAGAGAGATAAGGTGCCCCGGGCCGTGTCTGTCATGTCAGCCGGCGTAATAAGTTTGAAATCCACATCAAGCGATTAATAATGCTCGAGCGATTCACAAAAAGGTGCTGCATCGCCGGTAAGAGAGAAGTTGTTAAGCTAGCCCGAGGCTCCCGCGGTGGAGGCCATGTTTGCTGTCAGTAACAACTCTCCCGCATTACCGCTTACCGCCGGTTTATATATCTTTCGCGAATAATAATCGCACGATTTTCTCTTCCCTCGTTGGACGTTTGCCTGGGCGTGTATCGTCTGTCGGAAATCGAACGGAAATTCGTTCGGCGCGTAAGATTACGAGCGTTCCGAAAGAATTTTCGCGATGGCGGATCACGGAGTCGCGAAACCGACGCCTCGGGATCGCGTGGCCGCCGCCATCGCCGATTTTCAGCTAATTCTTCTATACCTGGTGTCTCTTTGCCAAGTATCGGACTGATAATAAGACTAGAAAGTAAAATGTTTGCGTTACGTAACGAGATAAAGGGTAATGCTTTTCGAGATATGTAATAACCACGGTGATCGGTACACACCGAGAGCGTTACGTAAACGCGAAAGTGCCAATAATATGCCGTAATTTATTACAAGTTTGAAAGTAATAACAACGCAAGCGTATTTTCTCCGAGGTAGTTTTCAACTTTGTAACACGCGTGTAGGCACGATACGTGATTGCCATGATCGAAAGAATATTCTATTAAAAAGTCGCCCATTACCGACCCGAAGCAAGTATTACGCTACCCGTAAAAATGTCCGACTGCTCGACGTTGACTCGTTATTAATAAACGGGCAAGGGATTTTTCTCGTTTGTTCTCTGTCGTTAAGGAAACGCGGCTCAACTATGTGTAATTCGAAAGCGTCGAGATTGTCTGGTTTATGAAACTCGGTGTTAGCAGCGTTACATTGGATGAATAGGAATAACGATTTGTTTTATCAAATAATACTGTCATGGTGTTTCAACGGCTCCTAACGAAATATAAATCACCGTGGTGACTTTAACGAATGTATACGAAAGCCACGACCACGTGATTCCATTCAAGTTAAACGTTTGCCGATAATGACGAAGATACGGTTAGAAGATTTATTAGTAGTCAGCCGGTGTGTACGCGTCTACGTGTGTAGGAAGGAAACGAAAGCTCGTTAGTCAGGTTTGAGTTAGGTAGTCGATATGGACGTCAAGCACAATTCGTTTCGTTGCCTAATTATAAAGGCCGAAGCCCTCGAGGCTCGAAGCGGCGTCGTTTTAACTTCCGAACCGGGCCGTAGACCTCCGCGCAGATTTTATAAATTATTCAGCTGGCCGATGTCGGGATGACGGCACAGTGTGGTGCAAAAAATTAAATTTGCTGGATAGTTCCTGTCGTTGCCGAACATTATTGTTATTAATGTTTCGCATTAATTACGAACGAAAAAGATGGCGCTAAAGGTCGGCAAAAAGATGTATCATTCGGCCTGATAGAACGGTTAACCTGCTGGTGTAATCAGCGAGATCAATCTCTCGGCATTTTTTCTTCGGACCTCTCTTACCTTTCTTTTTCCACTTTTTACCATGCCGAATTTTTCTAATACGAAAAATTAACCACTCGCTCGAATATTGATGGAATATTAATATCTGTGATAGCCTGACAAACTGTTTCGTTCGTTCTAACGTAATTTGTAGGTTAAGTTAGATATGTCTATTTCGAGATTTCTCGATGCTATTTAATTTTCTATCAATTATGGCAAACTTGTACTCTCGTCCGTGAGAGACTTTAACTGACATGGTTGATACTCGAGAGATTCAATTAAATAGGAATGTAATATGGAGACATGGAAAAATATTTTATTGACTTTTGCAGAAATTAGATTTCGTTATATTATTTACACTTGACTTTTAATATTTTATAACGGGTATATCAGGTCGATTAGGAAACTTCTAAGTGCAGTGTAATTTATCGTGTTTTCCATTACCGACGAGGCTATTTGGAATTTAATCTTCCACTGGTACCGAGGTTTAATAATTTCGATATATTGGGTTATTTAATTTTAGGATATTTATATACTTGGAGTTTCACTTTTTGCGTTCTATATTTTATATAACAAATGGCATTAAATAGCACAATAAAATAAAATATGTTAACGCCATACGCATACTTCATAATATTGATCTGATAAACATAAAAGCGAATACTGTTATTATTTCAAGGAAGTCAGTTCAGGTTATGTGAGTGACAGTGGAAGCAGAGATTCCTAGGAAGAGGAAAGAAATCAATGTTTGTAAATCAGCGAGCATAACACGACGATAAAGACAGAGACGGAACAAGCAAGGCAGAAATGATGGTAACTCGATAAAGAGAGATGCAATTTTCGGAATAACGAATTGTAAATTATAATAATACGGGCCTCGGTATGCAAATCGAGTGTCGTATAACAAATTCTCACGTGATAAAGTTTGCTGCCGGGGTTAGTAGGGCTCCGACTGGGTTTCTGAGTGCTACGTATAGTGACAAGGTAGCAGATAGCTATCGTAATTTATACTCGGTCCGCGTGTTCAGCATTTCCAATCTAAATGAATGAACAGCAATAGATAAGGAGGAGCTAATAAACGGTGCTGCACTAAATCCTTTCGGAACGGATTACACTGCGCGGAATCGATATTCTAGTTTCGAGAGTACGTTGTCTTGTCTCATTTGGTAGGTGTCCAATTATTCACTGCTTCGCGTTATGTCCACCTGTGTTCAAATTTCTAAAAATATGCCAATTTATGAGTAACGCGAATTTACTGTACAAAGATGATTAGGTTTCAATGACTTGAAAAATACGAGAATAATTGGATTAACTAGAGAAATCATGGTCTCATAATTTTAATTAAAATATTTCTGAGGTATGAGTGTAAATATGTAAATAAAAAAACATCCATCAATTTCTTTAGTATTGAAATTTTTGAAAATTCAAAATTTTAGTGGCAGTGTATTTTTTGAATTGCACACTGACAAGTAGATGTGATCTATTTGCTAAATGGTTTAACTACATAAAAAGGGAAAGGTGAATTCAAAATTTATTTTAGACGTAAACAGGTAATCAACTGCTTTGGCAGTGAAATTTAATAAAAGTTAAAAAGTGAAGTTAATCACGCTTTGACTTATGAACGGCTCATATGTATTTCAAATTGAACTCCTGGGTATAAGAACAACCCGAAGACGCTGAGATCCTTTTTACGAGAAATGTATAAATAAATTTCCAATTCCTCTGATTGCATTATCCATTTATAAAATTGGAGAAATTTTGCCAATCGCAAGTTTGGGTTATACTCGAAGAAATTGAAGGAAATATGTAGGATTACCACTGAAACAGATTACTATAAAGTCGTAACGAAGAATTGAGAGGTTATTCACAGAGAAGGTGATAAGCATAAAAATACTTCCTTCGTTTTACAAAATTACATCTTACTTAGCAATAAATGTTAAAAAATTTCTATAATGACAAAAAGAAAAAAAGTAGCGTTAGTATCGCTTTACATAATTTTTCACTATATTTTTCACTGTATTTTTCACTATATTGATAGCAAAAGAAAAATATTTAAATTTAAAATATCCTATATAGTTGTGAAATAATTTTGTTATATATAAAAATAAATTGTTAAAAGTCGATAATATTTACGGATTATGTTGTCTACATTCAGTTTTATCAAGCTAGCCACACATTTATCCAATTATCGATATGAGATAAATAGATAAATAGGGACAGATATTTATTAAATGGATATACCGAATGCTCAGATAAACAATAGGAATAACGCGATACAATAAACATTGATCAATATTTTTCAAGAAATTGTTTCGTCTATGCATAGATTTAATTAAATTTTAGTGCAAGCTGTCCAGAGATATTGTTTCACAATGACCGATGAACGAGATTTGAAAGGAAACTGGGAGTTGACACGCGAAATATAACCTGGTTATCGATAGTCGCTCCCGGGATTAGCAGGATTCCGAGCGGGCATCTGAGTAGTATGGATGGTGACTAGGCTAGAGATAGCGATCGTAATTTATATCGAGCCAGCGTGTTCGACGTTTCCAATCGAAACGAACGAGCCGAACAGCCGGAGATAAGTTCGCGCTAATAAATGACGGAAACTGCCTCCTAGTACTTCCTCATAAATATAGTAAACAACTGGCCCAAGATTTATAAGTCGTAGCGTTGCTTTTTATCAGCAGTGGCAATTGCAGCAGCAGCAGCGCTCACCATACGATACGTATTCATACTTACATTATTCGCAATAACACCGCTCGGCTATTTCATTCCTCTTTGCCTTTCGTTCCCTAGAAGATTCAACGTTCCGCCATGCACTATTTAATTTTACGATACACCGAATACCATTACACGATGTCGTTGAAGCAACCGCGTCGTAATAAGACGTAATATTTTACGACGTTGCTTTTTCTCCAGTGCATACATTTGATATCACGAATACCATCGTTCCATACGCCTTTCTATTTTTCGACTGTACGCATTTATCCGTCGGTAAAATATAGAACGGCGTGTAGATGGCGCGCGTACGTCGCCAATCGAGCAGTCGTCGCGAGTAGCAGCGTAGCAATTAACACATCGGTGAATTGAAATAAGTCAGAAGTCGTGTGACCAACCGACGACCGGCTGAAAACTTCATAAGCGTTTCCTTTTCCTATCAAGCACGTAGCAATGAATTACAGACCTGTAATTTATCCGACATTATTGCACTCCGCTGGTATAGAACTCGGCATACGGTAAACATATGGTAATCAGGCGATTTGACTCATCAAGGCTCAGCTTTGTAAATGGCACGGATGTCCTCGGTAATTTATGTGATGCACAAGCGTGTAAGTGAGACCGGTGAACAAGCGAACGCTCACCTCGACGTGCTATCATTAAATTCAATGCAAACGCATTACGTATCTCCGTTTACAGGCGCAGTCGACGAATTCGACGAGAGCGGAAGGAAAATGTCAAGCGGCTTAAAAAGAAGAAAAGCATCGACGAAAAGAGTGGAACGATAAAATGTGACTTTCACATGTTGGACAATCACCTTGTCGAACACGGAGAGAAGGTTCACGGGTAACGAAACGTCGATACAGTTTGATTGATTGCCCGGTATAAATATTCGGTGTCGCATACTAGAGAGGAAAAAAATATCTACAGCCGGTGCGGATTTCACGAAACTTTCTCCAATAAATTTCCTCTTTACCTTTGTGCGATCGAAGCTAACGCGTTACATTCTTATGGTATTAGTTGAAGACTTCTTTCTTTTACATCAATAATTTATAATTTATGAGAAAATATTAAGATAGATGGAAATCTAAATTCTGCCACCAACAGTATGTAAAGACGAATCTATGAATTCCTGGATGGAAAGGAATGCATTAATTTTTTCATTTGAATTTTAAAAACTTTCAGGTTATTTACGTACATCGGATAGGTACACGGTAAAATAGCGAATGCGTGTTTAATTCCGTCCTTCGCGTTATTAACGTGTTTGATTTTAACGATTAGAGAAAAACGTCGATGATGCTTATATGAAACTTGTAAAACAAGAATGCATTTTAAAGTGTTATTTTCAAAAATAACGAATATATTGTAAACTTTTTTCGTACACTGTATTACTTAAAAATAAGTAAGTGCAAAATTGTAAATGATTTTTATAACAACACATTTTAATACAAACAAACTAAAAGATTTATCTCCCCTTCACGTTTTGAATTTTATTCGTAATAAACATCTAACTCTAGATTAAAATAGTGTCATGAAACCTAAGTTACTTTCAAGCAAATTTATGATACCATAAACATTCTTCGAAATTTCTTACTATTTTTGCATGTATTAATTGAACAATTACTTCTTGATCTTGATTCAATAATGTAGCAAAGTGTACAAATATATAAATCTGGTTCTTTCGTGAAATCACAAAGTAGTGCATTGCATAATACACTATAATAATGTAATTAAACAAGAACTGTTGGACTCATTCATTACATTGAATAGTAAAGGAAATATCGGTATTTTAAATTAATGATATATTTGATCAATTATATCATTATAAAAACAATATATTAAACAAATCATTAAAAATACTATTTATTAGTCAAACATAATGTAGGAACCAATATTAATATCAGTAAAAGAATATAGAAATTGAGTGAAATGATAACAAATGCATCGATTGCCGATAATATAGAAATTATGAATAATTACATTATTACGTTATTACATTCATAATTTATAATAATGTAATACTTGTTTTACACATTGGGTGTATTTTTTTTTTTAGTTTGGTTTCCAGATATTTTAGAATTCTTTTATCATTTGCATGGCATTCGGTATGTTACCGACAGATTGTTGATACCGATTATAACGTATCACAGAACTTCATCTGTAAACTTATAGCGAAAACTATAATAAATTGAAATAAAACATTCTGCTCTAATCATTAGAGCAAAAATGGTATTAGAAAATGTAACAAGAAAAGTGTTACTATTACCGGACTGAGTAACTTATGGTACAATAAAGTGTCATGAAATTCTATCAAACTGAACGATAAATGCTTATAAATAGAATCAGTATAATTCGGAAACGATATAAATTAAGAATTTTATGCAGTATGAATGAAATTAATATCTAAACGATCTAAAAAGATTATAACGTGAGCTTAATCTTAATGTTTATTATTACATTTATTATTTATTAAATTTTAATTATTTTTTTAATTATCGAAATTTTAAAACATGAATCACAATTAAAAATGAGGAGAAAAGGAAAACAGTTATTATGACTTATTGTATTTACTTTACTTCGAACTCTATTTTCACCAGTATTCAAACACTTCGATTATGGCAATCATTCTGTAAAAATTGCGTGAAATAGATACAAAAATTAATGAAATAAGCCAAACATCCCTAACTTTCTATTTAGAAATTCATTAAAACAAGATATTGATAAATACGCGGTATACAAGGAAGTCCTAACCTAAGCTAAGCAATATACCACAGGAATATATTTTGCACGAATGCTATTGTACGTTAGTACATTAGCACACGTGGTCGCTATGCTGGCTACGAAAATAATAAAATAGAACCAGTCAACCGTGAAATTTTGGACAATTCGTATTACGACACGATGGACAACTGGAGGAAATGTAAACATGTGACTTACCAACTGTAGCCCTCTTCACCGTTCCGAAACAGCTTTGTTATCGACTGTTGCCTTGGTCCTAGTTTATCGTCACGATGTCCGGTTTTTGTCCTGACTTCGATGTATCGATATCCTTGCCGGTTGCAATTCCACTCCTTTTCCAGAACTTTCTTCAAAATACACTCACGAAATCACGCATGCGCAAACATATTTCCTTCAGTCGGTATTGAATAAAGAAATCACGTATGAAATCGTACGAACATGAACGATAAAGCAATCAATTTTATCTCACTGTTGAAAAAATTATCCGATTTAATTCAGGCAATGACTTAATTGTTATAAAAATATTTAACGACCGTTAACAGTAATGAAATTAACAAAACAAACGTAAAATAATTATAAATTATAATATAAAAAATTTATTATATAGAGTTCCTACGAACAACGGTTAAAACATTTATTGAAAAAGATTATATTAATAGATAAAAAGATAATATAATTATTTGCAAAATTATTAAAAAAATAAATTAAATTATTTATAAAATTAATTAATTGTTTAAATGATTAATTAAAAATAAATAAATAAAATGTGTAATTACGAAGAATTAACAAATAGTAATTAAATAGTAACAAAATTGTTAATAACTGTATTTAATAAATAGTTAATAAAAATAAATAAAGAAATAATACAATTAAAAGTAAAATTATTGAAAAATAATTAATAAATAAGTTACTTGTAACAAATGAATGAAATACTCCTATGGGTTGCTTCAGTTAATTTAAATTAGTTTAACCAGTTAAATTATCCATGTTCACTTCCCGAAGGTCGAGAGACAAATAACCTTAATCTCGAATCTATCCGTCCTTATATAAGGTAACAACGTAACCTTGCTTAGGTCACACAAAGTATCGCTCATCTATACATGTTTTATAGACTAATGTCTTCACTAATGTAACTAATAATTTCTTAATGTGTATTGCAAATACGAATTTGTCGTATAATTAGTGTAATATGTCACAACAATGCGTGCAATATTTTATACATTTTATTTAATAAAAAAGACATACATGTTTTAAAGAATATTAATTTTTAAAGTTAAAACAACTTTATTACACTGTTTAAAGCAGAATTAACTGAATAACTATTAGAAATAAGATTAGTCATAAAACACAGTTAATAGCAGAGTTGAGCATATTTTATTCGAACAACGAATAACGAATAAGGAATAAATCTGTTAAATTTATTCGTAAGTAACGAATAACGATTTCATTCGAGGAAAAATTATACGTTATATACGACTAACGATCTTATTCGAAGGAAAAATTACTGGTTACATATAACGATTTTATTCGAACAAAGTAACAAAGCTCATTCGAACATGATTTTACCCGCCGAACGCATAGTTGGGAATTATACGAACAAAAATTTTGGATTATTTAATACATTTGCTTTTAGTACAATGTTTTGTTCGAAAATTTTGTTTGTTAACCTATTTACTTTAGGCTACAATAATAAACTAGCGTAAGACATAAGCCACTGTTTTTGCATTTTTATTTGCAGAGTGCAGAGCCTGGTTGTAAAAAGACAGTATTCTGTTGAAGTAAATAGCCACGTACAACAGGAGAAAAATATTGAACTCGTGGAATATCACTGGTATAGAATCATTAGATGCCACTAATTATTTTTTCTGCGAAGAAAATATTGAAACAGTAACACAAGTATGTAAGGTATGATATGTCTATTGGATTTTAGGTTGACTAGCCATGTGACATACAACATAGAAATCTTTGATAGTCAAACCAATTTTCATAACAGGAAGATGATTTAGGCAGACAAAAAGGAATAAAATTAATTTAGGTGATGGCCTCTTGTAACAACAAGATATAGAGAATACATTGAGGATGAAAGGAATATTGTGCTCCTGATTTAAGTAAATATTGATATCAGTGATCAAAGTCAATGTTCATCGCTAATGTGTAATATTTCAGAATGGTGAAGCTGAAGTATATAAAGAATACAAAGAGATTCGAATGAAAGCAGTGAGAAGAGGAACCACAAATTATGTCGAATCAAGAAACAGGAAAGAGGCAGCATATGTATCAACAGAGAAGGAGTTGTGGCATCGACATGCAAATATGAGGATCATTGAAGAGATGGAGAATGAACACTTGATAATAGCTAGGAAAGGTAAAGATAAATTGAATATAGAGTCTGAATGTTGGTAAATGATGAATGTAGAAAATTAAATGTAAGCTTTTACAAAGAGAAAGGTTGTTGACCAGCTTTAATGTGTTACATTTCAGAATGATGGAGCTGAGGTACATAAAGCAAAGAGAGTGGTTCCAATGAAAGCAGTGAGGAGAGGAAATGATCTCATGGGTACAGGAGAAGGTAATAAATGCATATATGAAGAATCATTTAAAGTGAGACTATATTTAAAAATAAAATAAATTCCTTTTTTATTCAAAAATAATTATTAGATATATGTGTTTTAGGACGACTTTCATACATGATTACGTTTTTGTCGACGAGGTTCAATTCCTGTGGCAGAGATAACAATGCTTCCCAATTCCTCTTTACTCTTGGCTCTACATCAGAATTGCAGAGTAAACATACAATATTTGGTAAGGTTACTGGAGAACCTATATATAACATGCTTAAACTGGTAGAAGCACTTGTAGATGAGGTAAATTGAATGTTTACAAGAAAATATATTAATAATTGATATAAATATAATATTTCCTATGTTTTGTAGAATGATAGACCAACTT
Source organism: Eufriesea mexicana (assembly GCF_001483705.2). Classification (NCBI taxonomy): domain Eukaryota; kingdom Metazoa; phylum Arthropoda; class Insecta; order Hymenoptera; family Apidae; genus Eufriesea; species Eufriesea mexicana. Next base: position 515,180 of record NW_016910424.1, read on the forward strand.
ATCCTTCAAGATTTATATAAACTATAATATTGAACAATCCATTTTCTAATATTATTCTAAGAATAATAGTACAGCAAAGTGAAGAGGTAAAGAACAATTCAAAAACTAAAACAGCAACAGTAAAATTAATATCATATATGTTTGCAGAATTTTGTTGTGATAGCACTATTCTTTACAATGAAAAACTTTGTTACAGAAATTTCAATCCTTTATCATTTGGTGAACTAGCAAAGGAAGATGAAGAAGAATCTGTAATATTAAATAAAAAGTTTAGTGGTAAGAAAAATGAAGCTGATGATCATTTAACTGATCCAAAATTAAGCTCACAGCCAGCTGTTGAACCACCCGGACTTGCAAATAAAAAAAGAAAGGAAGACCATAGTAGCGATTGGGAAAGTGACGACGAAGTAGAAACTCAAGAAGTCGTAAATCAAGAGAAAGAGTTAGTTTATTGTTTACGTTATAACTATGTTATAGAAAGTAGGATTTTTCATTGACTGTCTCTTATATTTATATTTTCAGAGCAATGAAGGAAAGGATAAAAAATACACGAGAGATACAAAGAAGGAACCGAAGAAAGTACAAAATTATAAAATAGATGATGTTGAAGATGATAAGGGTATAAAGGAAAATGAATAGGGAATAAAAAACTCTTTATGAGGTTTAGAACAAGAGAAAGCCGAGGAGATGCACGATAAGACATATCAAGAATTATTAGGATAACTCATGTATTCGAATAGAATCATTTATCATATGTCTATGAATATTGTACATATATATATGGTCATTATAATGATAATTATTACGTGATATGTATTACGAAACATCTTTTTCTCGCAACGGTCCGTGATACGGACACCTACTCAGATTCTAATGTCTATATGTCATTATTTATTATGTCGTTAAAAATTAACATGTATATGTGAAACTTTCAAAGTGAATAAAAAGTACATTAACATATAACCATCGTAGTTTCATTTTATTTTTACCAAGAACAAAACCACGCATCTTCATATGTGACTTCATGTTCAACGGGCTATTAAGAGAGTAAAGAAAACGAAGAAAAATGCGTTATACTTAATTATGTCCTTTTATTGTTTTGTTTCTCCCGCCCAACGGGTCACGTGGTTTTTAATTCGGCAGTTTCGATCAGCGCCATCTATGATTTGGGCTCAAAAAGCAATAAAGTAATAGGAATATAGAATAGGCAAGGAGGTCGACGGACAGCTGATCACGTGACTGACAAGGACAGCGAGAGGATAGAAAAGGATAGAATGGCCCCGGCAGTGAAAAATTATTAATAACTCAATTTCTGTAAACAATTTGTGAACTTTTATAACTTCCTTGCAAACCTGGAACTTCAGGCTACATTCTTATATAATTTCCGTAAAGAATTTAACTCTAAATTGTTAGTCATTAATTTTTGTTTTATGGCGTCTATGATTTCGTAACGACGACCATTGCGATCTTCCGTGAAAGTATTTAATACTAAACGAAACTAGAAGCAAAATGTGATCAAAAGTTATATGAGAAGATTCGCAA
>NW_016910425.1:0-614 GCF_001483705.2 Eufriesea mexicana
TTATGCAAGAAAGTTTTTTCACCACGATATCAGTCGAAAATGTCAATAAAAATGCATTTTCCATCCAGATTCTATAGCATTGCAATGGCTATAGCAAGCTAATATTGACTCTCCGCCTTATTTATGAAGGAAAGCCAGCTCACCACGATATTAGTCGAAAATGTCAATAAGTTTGAATTTTGCAGCCAGATTCTATAGCATTGCAATGGCTACAGCACGCCAGTAGAATCATTCCTCCTAACATATGCAAGAAAGTTTGGTCACCACGATATTAGTCGAAAATTTCAATAAAATTGTATATTCCAGCCAGATTCTATAGCACTGCAATGGCTATAGCACGCCAGTTGAATCTCCCCTCCTTATTTATGCAAGAAAGTTTGCTGACCACGATATTAGCAGAAAATGTCAATAAAACTGAATCTTACAGCCAGATTCTATAGCATTACCATGGCTACAGGACGCCAATAGTATATTTCACTCTTATTTATTCAACAAAGTTTGTTCACAACGACATTAGTAGAAAATGACCACAAAATCGAATCTTGCAGCCTGATTCTATAACTTTGATTTGGCTATAGCACGCCAATAGAATCTTTCGTCCGTATTTATACGCG
>NW_016910426.1:0-21808 GCF_001483705.2 Eufriesea mexicana
TATGGATGTATGAATGTATTGCCGTATTTGCGCTGTGTGTGTACGGATGTATGTATGCGTGGATGTAAGGATGTAAGAATATATGGATGTACGGAGGCATGGATTTATGGATGTGTGGGTGGACGAATGGATGGGTGAATGGACGGAAGAATGGGTGTACGTATGGATGTTTGTATGGATGAATGTATGGATGTATGCATGGATGTATGCATGGATGTATGGATGGATGTATAGTTGTATGGATGTATGGATATACGTATGTATGAGTGTATGGATGTAAGAATGTATGCATGTATGCATGTATGGATGTATTGATGTATGGACGTATGGGTGTACGAATATATGGATGTACGAATGGATGGATGTATGGATGGATGGATGGATGTATGGATGTATGGATGTGTGGATGTATGGATGTATGGAAGTATGCGTGTATGGATGTATGTATGTATGAATGTATATTTGTAAGAATGTATTGATGTATGCATGTATGGATGTATGGATGTATGGATGTATGGATGCATGAACCTATGGATGTACGAATTTACGGATGAACGGATGTATGGATGTATGGATGGATGGATGAATGTATCGATGTATGTATGGATGCATGTATGGATATTTGGATGAATGGAATGACGGATTTATGGATGTGTGGATGTATGAATGTATGTATGGATGGATGTATGGATGGATAGATTTATGGATCGACGGATGAATGGATGGGTGCTAGTATGGATGAATGGATGTATGGTTCGATGGATGTATGGATGGGTGGATGTATGGATGGATGGATGTATGGAAAGGTGGATGCATGTATGGATGTGTGTATGGATGAGTGGTTGTATGGATGGATGGATGTATGGATGGATTGAGGTGTGGATGGACAGATGTACGTATGTATGAATGTATGGGTGTGTATATGTATGGATGTATAGATTTATGGATGTATGGGGGTGTGGACGGATGGATGTATGGATGGATGTATGTGTGGGTGGCAGGATATATGGATGTATGGATGTATGGATCTATATATGTATGGATGTAAGGATGGCTGGATGTATGAGTGGATGGATGTATGTATGTATGTGTGTATGGATGCATGTGTGGATGTACGGATGGATGTATGTATGGATGTGTGTATAAGTTTATATATGGATGTAGGTAAAGGTGTATGTATGGATGTATGTGTGGATGTATGGATGGATAGTTGCATCGACGGTTGGAAGTACGGATGATAGGATTTATGGATGTATGGATGTGTGGACGCATGGATTCACGGGAGGATGGTTGTGTGAGCGGATGCATGGATCGATGGATGGGTGTATGGATGGATGTATGGGTGTATGTGTGTATGTATGGATGGAAGTATGGAAGGATGTGGGTATGGATGTATGTATGGGCGAATGTATCTGTGTATGTATGGATAAATGTATTGATGTATGTATGGATGTATGGATTTCCGGGTGGATGAATGGATGGGTGGGTGAACTGAAGAGCGCTTGAAAGGATGGGTGGAAGATCGGATGCATGGATGGATGGAAGGGCGTATGTATGGGTGCATGTACGGATGGATGTATGGATGTATGTACGGATGTATATATGGACATATACTTGGATGTATGTTTTAATGCGTGTATGGATGGATGTGTAGATGTATGTATGGATGTATGTAAGGATGTACGATTGTATGGATGTACGGACGAATGGATGTACGAATGTATGGATGTATGGATGTATGGATGTATGGATGTATGGAGGTATGGATGTACGAATGTATGGATGTATGGATGGATGCATGTACGGATGGATGAATGGATGTATGTACGGATGTATATATGGATATATCCATGGATGTATGTTTTAGTGCGTGTATGGATGTATGTGTAGATGTATGTATGGATGTATGTAAGGATGTACGATTGTATGGATGTACGGATGAATGGATGTACGAATGTATGGATGTATGGATGTTGGGATGTATGTATGTATGGATGAACGGATGTATGGATGTACGAATGTACGGATGTACGAATGTATGGATGTACGAATGTATGGATGGATGTATGTATGGATGGATAGATGTACGGATCGATGGATGTATTGTTGGGTGCTTGAATGTATGGATGGATGCATGGTTCGATGGATGTATGGATGGGTGGATGTATGGATGGATGGTTGTATGGGAAGGTGGATGTATGGATGGATGTATGTATAGATGAATGGTTGTATTGGTGGATGGATGTGTTGATGGATAGAGGTACGGATTGACGGATGTACGGATGTATGGATGTATGAATGTATGGATGGATGGATCTATGTTTGGGTGGATTTATGGATGGTTGGAAGAATGGGTTTACGGATGGGAGGATGGGTAGATGCATTTGTGGATGTATGTATAGATGTATGTATGTATGTATGGATGTATGGATTTACGGATGTATGTATGTATGTATGTGTGAATTTACGAATGAATGTATGTACGGATGTATGGATTTATGGATCTATATGTGTATGGATGTATGGATGGATGGATGTAAGAGTGGATGGATGTATGGATGGATTGAGGTATGGATGGATGTATGTATGTATGGATGGATCTATGGGTGAATGAATGGATGGATGTATATATGTATGGATGTATTAATGTATGGATGCATGGGTGGATGGACGTATGGATGGATGAATGTATGCATGTATGGATGTATGGATCTATGGATGTATGGGTGGATGGATGTATGGATGTATGGATGTATGTATGGCTATGTGTATGGATGGATGGCTGGTTGCCTGTATAGATTTATGTATGGATGTATGGCTGGATGTATGAATGGATGTATGGAAGTATGTACGGAATATGTCTGGATGTATGTATGGCTATGTGTATGGATGGATGGCTGGTTGCCTGTATAGATTTATGTATGGATGTATGGCTGGATGTATGAATGGATGTATGGAAGTATGTACGGAATATGTCTGGATGTATGTATGGCTATGTGTATGGATGGATGGCTGGTTGCCTGTATAGATTTATGTATGGATGTATGGATGGATGTATGGATGTATGTATCGATGTGTGTATGGGTGTATGTATGGTTGTATGCACTGATGTGTGTTTGGATGTGTGTATGGATGTATGTATAGGTGTTTGTATGGATGTATGGATGGATGTATGAATGGATGTATGGAAGTATGTACGGAATATGTCTGGATGTATGTATGGATGGATGAATGTATGGATGGATGGATGGATGGATGGTTGGATGTATGGATGGGTGGATTTATGGATTAATGGATATATGGAAGGATGGGTGTTTGGATTGTAGGATGGACGTTTGTATGGATGGGTGTATGTATGTGTGAATAGATTTATGCATGAATGTATGGACGCATGAATGTATATATTGCGGGGGAGGGGTCGGATGTATGGATCAATGGAAGGATGGATGGATGGATGGATTTAAGGTTGGACGGATGGATATATGGATGGACGGATGTATGTATGGATGCATGGACACCTCTATGGAAGGGTATATATATATATGAATGTTTGTAAGGATGGACGGATGTATGTATGGATGCATGGACACCTCTATGGAAGGGTATATATATATATATATGAATGTTTGTATGTTTGTATGTATGGATGAATGTATGGATGGACGCAAGTATGAATGTATGGACGTATGAATGGATTTATGGAGGGACGGGTGTAGGGATGTATCGATGGATGGATGGGTAAATGGATGTATGGATAGTTGGACGGGAGGATGTATGCGTATTTGTATGGATGGGTGGGCGTATGGATGGATGTACGGATTTATGTTTGTATGCTTTTAGTGATGTACGTATGGACGTTTGTATGGGTGTATGTATGTGTGTATGTATGGTTGTATGCATGGATGTATGGATGAGTGCATGAATGTATGTATGGACGTACGTACGGATGTATGTATTAAGGTTTGTATGGATGTATGGATGGGTGTATGAATGGATGTATGGAAGTATGTATGGAATATGTATGGATGTAAGTATGGATGGATATATGTACGTATGGATGGATGAATGGATGGATGTATGTATGGTTGTATGGTTGGATGTATGGAGGCATGTATGAATGGATGTATGTATGTATGGATGGATGTATGCATGGATGGACATATTGATGGATGGAATTATGGATGTATGGATGGATGGATATATGTGTGCATGCATGTATGGATGGGCGAATGTATGAACGGATGGGAGTATGGATGGATGGATCTATGGAAGTATGGATGTATGGATGTATGTATGTATGTATGCATGCATGTATGTATGTACGGATGGATGGATGGGTGGATGGAGGTATTGGAGGATGGATGTATGTATGGATATGTGTGTGCGTGTATTTATGGATGTTTGTATGGATGTATGTACGGATGGATGGATGGGTGGATGGAGGTATTGGAGGATGGATGTATGTATGGATATGTGTGTGCGTGTATTTATGGATGTTTGTATGGATGTATGTACGGATGGATGGATGGGTGGATGGAGGTATTGGAGGATGGATGTATGTATGGATATGTGTGTGCGTGTATTTATGGATGTTTGTATGGATGTATGTACGGATGGATGGATGGGTGGATGGAGGTATTGGAGGATGGATGTATGTATGGATATGTGTGTGCGTGTATTTATGGATGTTTGTATGGATGTATGTACGGATGGATGGATGGGTGGATGGAGGTATTGGAGGATGGATGTATGTATGGATATGTGTGTGCGTGTATTTATGGATGTTTGTATGGATGTATGTACGGATGGATGGATGGGTGGATGGAGGTATTGGAGGATGGATGTATGTATGGATATGTGTGTGCGTGTATTTATGGATGTTTGTATGGATGTATGTACGGATGGATGGATGGGTGGATGGAGGTATTGGAGGATGGATGTATGTATGGATATGTGTGTGCGTGTATTTATGGATGTTTGTATGGATGTATGTACGGATGGATGGATGGGTGGATGGAGGTATTGGAGGATGGATGTATGTATGGATATGTGTGTGCGTGTATTTATGGATGTTTGTATGGATGTATGTACGGATGGATGGATGGGTGGATGGAGGTATTGGAGGATGGATGTATGTATGGATATGTGTGTGCGTGTATTTATGGATGTTTGTATGGATGTATGTACGGATGGATGGATGGGTGGATGGAGGTATTGGAGGATGGATGTATGTATGGATATGTGTGTGCGTGTATTTATGGATGTTTGTATGGATGTATGTACGGATGGATGGATGGGTGGATGGAGGTATTGGAGGATGGATGTATGTATGGATATGTGTGTGCGTGTATTTATGGATGTTTGTATGGATGTATGTACGGATGGATGGATGGGTGGATGGAGGTATTGGAGGATGGATGTATGTATGGATATGTGTGTGCGTGTATTTATGGATGTTTGTATGGATGTATGTACGGATGGATGGATGGGTGGATGGAGGTATTGGAGGATGGATGTATGTATGGATATGTGTGTGCGTGTATTTATGGATGTTTGTATGGATGTATGTACGGATGGATGGATGGGTGGATGGAGGTATTGGAGGATGGATGTATGTATGGATGGATGGATCTATGGAAGTATGGATGTATGGAGGGTGTATTGATGGATGGATTTATGGATGGGTGGAAATATGGAAGGATGTATGTGCGAATAGATGGATGTATGGATGTATGGATGTATGTATGGTTGTTTCTACGGATATATGTGTGGATGTATGTATGGATGTATGTATGGATGTATGCATGGGTGTATGTGTGATTGTATGTACGGACGTATGTATGGATGTATGGCTGGTTGCATGTATGGATTTATATGTGGATGTATGTATGGGTTCAGGTATGGATGTATGTACGGAGGGACGTATGGATTGTTGTATGGATATATTCATGGATGTGCGAAGGGATGTATGTACGGTTATATGGATGGATGTATGTATGGATGTGTGGTTTGGTGGATGGATGGACGCATGGATTGTTGGGCGGATGGATGGATGCATGAATGGATTGAATCATGGAAGGATGGGTGGATTATGGATGTATGTATGTATGGATGTATGTATGGATGAATATATGGATGGAAGGATGTATGAATGTGTGGACGTATGAATGGATTTATGGAGGGACGGGTGTATAGATGTATCGACGAATGGATAGATGGATTAAAGTATGGGTAAATGGACGTATGGATAGTTGGACAGGAGGATGTATGCGTGGCTGTAGGGATGGGTGGTTGTATGGATGGATGTACGGATTTATGGATGTATGCATTTATGGATGTACGTATGGACGTTTGTATGGGTGTATGTATGTGTGTATGTATGGTTGTATGCATGGATGTATGGATGGATGAGTGGATGGATGTATGGATCGTTCTACGTTTGGATGTATGGATGGATGAATGGATGAATGTATGTATGGATGTATGGTTGGATGTATGGTTGCACATATGTATGGATGTATGTATGGACGCATGGATGGATGTATGTATTGATGTTTGTGTGGATGTATGTATGGTTGTATGTATGGGTGTTTGTATGGATGTATGGATGTATTGATAGATGGATGTAATGATGGGTGGATGTATGGGTGGATGAACGTGCGGATGGGTGCATGTATGCTTGAATGGTTGTATGGAACAGTGGGTGTATGGACGGATGGACGTTTGGATGGATGGACGTATGGATGGATGGACGTATGGATGGAGGATGTATGGGTGGAGGTATGAATGGGTGTATGCATGTATGTGTGGATGTATGTATGGATGTATGTATGAATGGACGTATGGTTGGTGGTATGGATATATTTATGGATGTGCGTGGGGATGTATGACTGGATATATGGATGGATGGATGTATGGATTTTTGGATGGATGTACGGATGGATGAATGGAAGCATGGATGGATGGATGTAGACATGGATGGATGTATGGATGGATGGATGTGTGGATGGTTGTATGGAAGGATGGATGGGTGTATGGATGGAAGGGTTTATGGATGTATGTGTGGACATATGTATGAATATTTGTACGAAAGAATGTATGGATATCTGTATGGATGTGTGTATTTATCAATGTATGGATGTATATATGGATGTATGTATGGATGTATGTATGGATGTATAGATGTATTGATGGATGGATGTATGGATGGGTGGATTTATGCGTGGATGAATGTGCGGATGGATGCATGTATGCTTGAATGGATGTATGGAACGATGGGTGTATGGATGGATGGACGTATGGATGGATGGACGTATGGATGGATGGACGTATGGATGGTGGATGTAAGGGTGGAGGTATGAATGGGTGTATGCATGTATGTGTGGATGTATGTATGGATGTATGATTGGATGGATGGATGTATGAATGTATGTATGAATGGACGTATGGTTGGTGGTATGGATATATTCATGGATGTGCGTGGGGATGTATGACTGGATATATGGATGGATGGATGTATGGATTTTTGGATGGATGTACGGATGGATGAATGGAAGCATGGATGGATGGATGTAGACATGGATGGATGTATGGATGGATGGATGTGTGGATGGTTGTATGGAAGGATGGATGGGTGTATGGATGGAAGGGTTTATGGATGTATGTGTGGACATATGTATGAATATTTGTACGAAAGAATGTATGGATATCTGTATGGATGTGTGTATTTATCAATGTATGGATGTATATATGGATGTATGTATGGATGTATGTATGGATGTATAGATGTATTGATGGATGGATGTATGGATGGGTGGATTTATGCGTGGATGAATGTGCGGATGGATGCATGTATGCTTGAATGGATGTATGGAACGATGGGTGTATGGATGGATGGACGTATGGATGGATGGACGTATGGATGGATGGACGTATGGATGGTGGATGTAAGGGTGGAGGTATGAATGGGTGTATGCATGTATGTGTGGATGTATGTATGGATGTATGATTGGATGGATGGATGTATGAATGTATGTATGAATGGACGTATGGTTGGTGGTATGGATATATTCATGGACGTGCGAATGGTTGTTTGTACGGATGTATGTATCGATGTATGTATGGGTGTATTTATGGATGTATGGATATACGGATGCACGGATGTGTGGATGTATGGACGTATGGATGTATGGACGTATGGATGTATGGACGTGTGGGAGTATTGATTTATGGTTGAGTGGATGTATGGATGGTTGGGTGGGTGGTTGGATGGATGGATGGATGGAAGTATGAGCGGACGTATGTATGGATGTATTGATACCTGTATGGAAGGGTATATGCATTAATGTTTGTATGAATGTATGTATTGATGTATGAATGGATGTGTGTATTTATGAATGTATCGATGTATGTATGGTTGTATGTATGGATGTATGTATGGATGTATGGATGTATTGATCGATGGACGTAAGGACGGGTGGATGTATGGGTGGATGAATGTGCGGATGGGTGCATGTATCCTTGAATGGATGTATGGAACGGTGGGTGTATGGACGGATAGACGTATGGATGGATGGACGTATGGATGGATGGACGTATGGATGGAGGATGTATGGGTGGAGATATGAATGTGTGTATGCATGTATGTGTCGATGTATGTATGGATGTATGATTGGATGGATGGATGTATGTATGTATGTATGAATGGACGTATGCTTGGCGGTATGTGTATATTTATGGATGTGCGTGGGGATGTATGTCTGGATATATGGGTGGATGGATGTGTGGATTTTTGGATGGATGTATGGATGGATGAATGGACGCATGGATGGATGGATGTGTGGATGGTTGTATGAAAGCATGGATGGGTGTATGGATGGATGGGTTTATGGATGAATGTATTGACGTATGTATGGATGCGTGTATTAAGGAATGTGTGGATGTATGTATGAATGTATGTATGGATATATGGATGAAGGTTTGAATGGATGCATGGATGTTTGTATGGATGTGTCTATGGATGTATGTATGGATGGAAGGATGTATGGATGTATGGATACCTGTATGGAAGGGTATATGTATGAAAGCTTGTATGTAAGAATGTAAGGATGTCTGTATGGATGTGTGTATTTATCAAGGTATGGCTGTATATATGGATGTATGTATGGATGTATGTATGGATGTATAGATGTATTGATGTATGGATGTATGTATGGATGTATAGATGTATTTATGTTTGGATGCATGGATGGGTGGATTTATGGGTGGATGAATGTGCGGATGGGTGCATGTATGCTTGAAAGGATGTATGGAACGTTGGGTGTATGGATGGATGGACGTATGGATGGCTGGACGTATGGACGGTGGATGTAAGGGTGGAGGTATGAATGGGTGTATGCATATATGTGTGGATGTATGTATGGATGTATGATTGGATGGATGGATGTATGGATGTATGTATGAATGGACGTATGGTTGGTGGTATGGATATATTTATGGATGTGCGTGGGGACGTATGTCTGGATATATGGATGGATGGGTGTATGGATGGTTGTATGGATGGATGCTTGGGTGTATGGATGGACGGATTTATGGATGTATGTACGGCTGTATGACAGTAATGATGGATGGATGTATGGATGGATGGATGTATGTATGGTGGATGTATGGATGGAAGGATGGATGGATGGATGGATGTATGGGTGGATGAATGTATGAATCTGTGGGTGTACGTTTGGTTCGACATACGCTTGGATGCTTGTTTGGATGGACGAATGTGTGGCTGGACGGATGATTGTATCATCGGACCGATGTATGGACGGATGGATGCATGGACGATTTAGTGGTTGGGTGGGTGTATGGATGGATGGATGTATGGGTGGATGTTTGAACGGATGTATATATTTATGTGTGCATACGTGTATGGAAAGGCATATGTACGGATGATTGTATGGATGTATGTATGGACGTATGTATGGATGCGTGTATTTATGAATGTATAGATGTATGTATGGATGTATGTATGGATGTATGTATGGATATATTACTGTGTTTATGGATGGGTGTATGGACTGGTGGATGTATGGATGGATGTATGTGCGGATGGATCAATGTATGTATGTATGTGTGCATGTATGGTTGTATCTGTGGATGTATGTACGGATGAATGGGTGGAGGAATTCATGGATGCATGCATATATGTGAGGATGTATGTATTGATGCATGGATGGATGGATGGGTGTATGGATGTATGTATGAATCGACTTATGGATGGTTGTATGGATACATTTATGGATGTGCGTGGGAATGTATATCTTGATATACGGATGGATGGATGTATGGATATTTGGATGGATGTACGGATTGATGAATGTTCACGTGGATTGGTGGATGTACGCATGGATGGATGTATGGAAGGATGGTTGTATGCATGGATGTATGGATGGACGGATGGGTGTACGGGTGGATGGACTTATGGATGGATGGATATAAGGATGGATGAATATATGGATGGGTTATATTTGGGTGGACGAATGTATGGATTCGTGGATGTGCGGATGGATGTATGTATGGATGGATGGATGTATGGATGGATTGAGTTATGAATGGAAGAATGTGTGGGTGTATGAATGGATGGATGTATGTATGTAAGGATGTATGTATGGATTCATGTATGGTTGTATGTATGGATGGACGTATGGGTGGATGTATGGATATACTCATGGATGTGCGAAGGGATGAATGTACGGATATATAGATGGATGCATGTATGTATGTGTGGATGGATGTGTGGATGGACGCATGGATGGATGTGTGGATGGATGGTTGAATGGATGGTTTGAATGATGGATGAATGGATGGTTGGATGGGTGGCTGTATGGATGTATGCATAAATGGAAGTTTGGATGGATGTATGTATGAAAGGATGTATGTATGCATGTATGGATACCTGTATGGAAGGGTATATGAATGAATATTTGTACGTATGAATGTATGGACGTCTGTATGGATGTGTGTATTTATCAATATATGGATGTGTATATGGATGTATGTATGGATGTATGCATGGATGTATAGATGTATTGATGGATGGATGTATGGATGGTTGTATGTATGGATGGATGGATGTGCGGATGGATGGATGTATGGATGTATGAATGCATGTGTGGTTGTATGTATGGATGAATGTATGGATGCATGGATGTGTGGGTGTATGGATATATGGATGAAGGTATGAATGTATGCATGTATGTTTGTATGGATGTGTGTATGTATGGATGTATTTATGGATGTATGTAGGGATGAATGTATGGATGTATGCATGGATGTGTGTCTGGATGTGCGGACGAATGGATGTATGGATGTACGTATGGATGTATTTATCGATGTATGTTTGGGTGTATGTTCGGATGTATGTATGGATGTATGGTAATATGGATGTACGGATGTGTGGATGTATGGACGTATGGATGTATGGACGTATGGATGTATGGACGTATGGATGTATTGATTTATGGTTGAATGGATGTATGCATGTATGGATGTATGGATGTATGTATCTATGTGTGGTTGGATGGAAGTATGGACGGATGGATATATATGCATCTTTGGATATATGGATGGATGGGTGTGTGGATGGACGGAAGGGTGTATGGATGGATGGATTTATCGATGGATGTATGGATAGATGGATATATGGATGGGTTATATTTGGGTGGATGTATGTACGGATATATGGATGGATGTACGTATGTATGTGTGGATGGATGGATGGACGGACACATGGATGGATGGATGTACGCATGGATGGATGTACGAATGAATGAATGTATGGATGGAAGTATGAACGGACGTATGTATGGATGTATTGATACCTGTATGGAAGGGTATATGCATTTATGTTTGTATGAATGTATCTATTGATGTAAGAATGTATGTGTGTATTTATGAATGTAGCGATGTATGTGTGGCTGTTTGTATGGATGTATGTATGGATGTATGGATGTATTGATGGATGGATGTAAGGATGGGTGGATGTATGGGTGGATGAATGTGCGAATGGGTGCATGTATGCTTGAATGGATGTATGGAACGGTGGGTGTATGGACGGATGGTCGTATGGATGGATGGACGTATGGACGGAGGATGTATGGGTGGAGATATGAATGTGTGTGCATGTATGCGTGGATGTATGTATGGATGTATGATTGGATGGATGGATGTAAGGATGGATGAATATATGGATGGGTTATAATGGATGGACGTATGGACGGAGGATGTATGGGTGGAGATATGAATGTGTGTATGCATGTATGTAAGCGTGTATGTATGGTCGGATTGATGGATGGTCACGTGGATGGGTGGATGTACGCATGGATATATGGTTGGATGGGTGGATGGATGTATGTAATGGTAATATGGATGTACGGATGTGTGGATGTATGGACGTATGGATGGATGGTCGTATGGCTGGATGGACGTATGGACGGAGGATGTATGGGTGGAGATATGAATGTGTGTATGCATGTATGTAAGCGTGTATGTATGGTCGGATTGATGGATGGTCACGTGGATGGGTGGATGTACGCATGGATATATGGTTGGATGGGTGGATGGATGTATGTAATGGTAATATGGATGTACGGATGTGTGGATGTATGGACGTATGGATGGATGGTCGTATGGCTGGATGGACGTATGGACGGAGGATGTATGGGTGGAGATATGAATGTGTGTATGCATGTATGTAAGCGTGTATGTATGGTCGGATTGATGGATGGTCACGTGGATGGGTGGATGTACGCATGGATATATGGTTGGATGGGTGGATGGATGTATGTAATGGTAATATGGATGTACGGATGTGTGGATGTATGGACGTATGGATGGATGGTCGTATGGCTGGATGGACGTATGGACGGAGGATGTATGGGTGGAGATATGAATGTGTGTATGCATGTATGTAAGCGTGTATGTATGGTCGGATTGATGGATGGTCACGTGGATGGGTGGATGTACGCATGGATATATGGTTGGATGGGTGGATGGATGTATGTAATGGTAATATGGATGTACGGATGTGTGGATGTATGGACGTATGGATGGATGGTCGTATGGCTGGATGGACGTATGGACGGAGGATGTATGGGTGGAGATATGAATGTGTGTATGCATGTATGTAAGCGTGTATGTATGGTCGGATTGATGGATGGTCACGTGGATGGGTGGATGTACGCATGGATATATGGTTGGATGGGTGGATGGATGTATGTAATGGTAATATGGATGTACGGATGTGTGGATGTATGGACGTATGGATGGATGGTCGTATGGCTGGATGGACGTATGGACGGAGGATGTATGGGTGGAGATATGAATGTGTGTATGCATGTATGTAAGCGTGTATGTATGGTCGGATTGATGGATGGTCACGTGGATGGGTGGATGTACGCATGGATATATGGTTGGATGGGTGGATGGATGTATGTAATGGTAATATGGATGTACGGATGTGTGGATGTATGGACGTATGGATGGATGGTCGTATGGCTGGATGGACGTATGGACGGAGGATGTATGGGTGGAGATATGAATGTGTGTATGCATGTATGTAAGCGTGTATGTATGGTCGGATTGATGGATGGTCACGTGGATGGGTGGATGTACGCATGGATATATGGTTGGATGGGTGGATGGATGTATGTAATGGTAATATGGATGTACGGATGTGTGGATGTATGGACGTATGGATGGATGGTCGTATGGCTGGATGGACGTATGGACGGAGGATGTATGGGTGGAGATATGAATGTGTGTATGCATGTATGTAAGCGTGTATGTATGGTCGGATTGATGGATGGTCACGTGGATGGGTGGATGTACGCATGGATATATGGTTGGATGGGTGTAAGGATGTATGCATGGATGTGTATATGGAAGTGCGGATGAATGGATGTATGGATGTACGTATGGATGTATTTATCGAAGTATGAATGGGCGTGTGCACGGATGTATGTATGTATGTATGTATCGATGCATGGATGTATGGACATATGTATGGATGAACGTATGGGTGGTTGTATGCATATATTTATGGGTGTGCGTGTGCATGAATGTATGGATATATGGATAGATGGATGTATGGATTTTTGGAAGGATGTACGTATGGATGGATGGTCGCATGGATGGGTGGATGTACGCATGGATGGATGTATGGAAGGATGGATGTATGAGTGCGGATGAATGGATGTATGGATGTACGTATGGATGTTTTTATCGATGTATGTATGGGTGTATGTACGGATGTATGTATGTATGGATGTAGCGTTGCATGGATGTATGGATATATTGTATGGATGAACGTATGGATGGTTGTATGGATATATTTATGGGTGTCCGTGGGGATGTATGTATGGATATATGGATTTTTGGATGGATGTATGGATGTATGGGTGGATGGGTGTATGAGAATGTGTGGATGTATGTTTGGTTCGACGTACGGATGAATGCATGTATTGTTAGACGGATGGGTGAATGGATGGATGGTTGGATTAACGGACGGTTGGATGGATGTATGGATGGTTTGACGAATGAATGGATGGGTGGTTGTATGGACGGATGGATGTATGGGTGGATGTATGAACGGATGTATGTATTTATGTATGCATACGTGTATGAAGTGGCATATGTATGAATGATTGTATGGATGTATGTATGGACGTACGTATGGATGCGAGTATTTATGAATGTATGGATGCACGTATGTATGAATGTATGGATGTATGTATGGATGTATGTTTGGATGTATATATGGATATATGACTGTGTTTATGGATGGCAGTATGGATTGGTGGTTGTATGGGTGGAAGGGATGTATGTACGTATGTAAGCGTGTATGTATGGTTGTATCCATGGATGTATGTATGGATGTATGGTTGGAGGTATGAATGGATGCATGCATGTACGTGAGGATGTATGTATGGATGTATGTATGTATGTAAGCGTGTATGTATGGTTGTATCCATGGATGTATGTATGGATGTATGGTTGGAGGTATGAATGGATGCATGCATGTACGTGAGGATGTATGTATGGATGTATGTATGGATGAATGGATGTATGGATGGTTGTATGGATATATTCATGGATGTGCGTGGGGATGTATGTCCGGATATATGGATGGATGTATGTATGGATTTTTGGATGGACGTCCGTATGGATGTATGGTCGCATAGATGGGTGGATGTACGCATGGATGGATGTATGGAAGGTTGGATGAATGGATGGGTGTGTGGATGGACGGATGTCTGTGTGGATGGATGGATTTATGGATGGATGGATGTACGGATAGGTGGATGTATGGATGCGTTATGTTTGGGTGGGTGTATGTACGGATATATGGATGGATGGATGTATGAATGTGTGGATGGATGGATGGACGGACGCATGGATGGATGGATGTATGCATGGATGGATGTATGGATGGATGGATGGTTGGTTGAATGTATGGATGTGTGTATGTATGGAAGGATGGATGTGTGGAACGACGGGTGTATGGATGGATGGACTTGTGGATGGATGGTTGTGTGAATGAACGTATGTATGGATGGATGTATGAACGGACGTATGTATGGATGTATTGACAACTGTATGGATGGATATATGTATTAATGTTTGTATGCATGTATGTAATGTTGTATGTATGGATGTGTGCATTTATGAATGTAGCGATGTATATATGGTTGTATGTATGGATGTATGTATGGATGTATGGATGTATTGATGGACGGATGTAAGGATGTATGTATGGATGAACGTATGGGTGGTGGTATGGATATAGTTATGGGTGCGCGTGGGGATGTATGTATGGATATATGGATGGATGGATGTATGGATGAATGTATGGACGTATATATGGATACTTGTGGGGATGTATGTATGGATGTATGCGTGGATGTGTATATGGATGTGCGGATGAATGGATGTATGGATGTACGTATGGATGTATTTATCGATGTATGTATGGGTGTATTAACGGATGTATGTATGGATGTATTTATCGATGCATGGATGTATGGATATATGTATGGCTGGCCGTATGGATGGCTGTAAGGATATATTTATGGGTGTGCGGTTGGATGGATGTATGGATGTACGAATGCATGTGTGGTTGTATGTATGGATGAATGTACGGATGTACGTGTGGATGAAAGTATGGATATATGGATGTATGAATGGGTTTATGTATGGATGTATGGATAATGGATGCACGGATTTGTGGATGTATGGACGTATGGATGTATGGACATGTGGATGTATTGATTTATGGTTGAATGGATGTATGGATGTAATGATGTATGGATGTATGGATGGTTGGGTGGGTGGATGGCTGGATGTATGGATGGAAGGTTGCGTGGCTGGACGGATGATTGGATGGGCGGGCGGATGGATGGGTAGATGGACGGATGGACGGATGGATGGATGGCTTGTGTGATGGATGTATGGATGGAAGGATGGGTGGTTGTATGGATGTATGTATGTATGGATGTATGAATGAATGGATGGATGGATGGACGTATGTATGAATGGACTTATGGTTGGTGGTATGGATATATTTATGAATGTGCCTGGGGATGTATGTTTGGATATATGGATGGATGGATGTATCGATTTTTGGATGGATGTACGGATGAATGGATGGACGCATGGATGGATGGTTGTACACATGGAACGATGTACGGATGGATGGATGTTTGGATGGTTGCATGGATGGATGGATGGGTGTATGGATGGATGGATTTAAGTATGGATGGATTTATGGATGGATGGATATATGGATGGGGGATATTTGGGTGGATGCATGTATGGATTCGTGGATGTGCGGATGGATGTATGTATGGATGCATGGATGTATGGATGGTTTGAGGTATGAATGGAAGAATTTGTGGATGCATAGATGGATGGTTGTATGTATGTATGGATGTATGTATGGATTCATTTATGGTGTATGTATGGATGGACGTATGGATGGGTGGATGGATATATTCATGGATGTGCGGAAGGATGTTTGTACGGATATATGGATGGATGGTTGTATGTATGTGTGGAAGGATGGATGGATGGACGCATGGATGGGTGGGTGGATGGATGGTTGGGTGGACGGATAGAATGGTGGGTGAATGGATGGACGGATGGATGGATGTATGAGTGATTGTATGAATGGATGTATGGGTGGATGTTTGAACGGATGTATGTATTTATGTATGCATACGTGTATGGAAGGGCACATGTATGAATGGCTTTATGGATGTATGTATGGTCGCATGTATGGATGCGTTTATTTATGAATGTATGGATGTATGTATGGATGTATGTATGTATATATGGATGAAGGTTTGAAAGAATGCATGGATGTTTGTATGGATGTGTGTATGGATGTATGTATGGATGGAAGGATGTGTGGGTGTATGGATACCTGTATGGAAGGGTATATGTATGTATGTTGGTACGTAAGAATGTAAGGATGTCTGTATGGATGTGTGTATCTATCAATGTATGGATGTATATATTAATGTATGTATGGATGTATGTATGGATGTATAGATGTATTGATGGATGGATGTATGGATGGGTGAATGTATTGGTGGATGCGTGTGCGGATGGGTGCATGTATGCTTGAATGGATGTATGGAAAGGTGGGTGTATGGATGGATGGACGTATGGATGGATGGTCGTATGGATGGTGGATGTATGGGTGGAGGTAAGAGTGGGTGTATGCATGCATGTGTGGACATATGTATGTATGTATGATTTGATGGATGTATGGATGGATGCATGTATGAATGGACGTATGGTTGGTGGTATGGATATATTTATGAATGTGCGTGGGGATGTATGTCTGGATATATGTATGGATATATTCATGGATGTGTATATGGATGTGCGGATGAATGGATGGATGGACGTACGAATGGATGTATTTATCGATGTATGTAAGGGTGTATGTACGGATGTATGTATGGATGTATGTATCGATAGATGGATGTATGGATATATGTATGGATGAACGTATGGGTGGTTGTATGGATATACTTATGGGTGTGCGTGCGGATGTATGTATGGATATATGCATGGATGGGTGTATGGATGTATGTATGGATGTTTTCATGGATGTATGTGGGAAGATATGTATGGATGTATGCATGGATGTGTATATGGATGTGCGGATGATTGGATGTAGGGATGTACGAAATATGGATGGACGGATGGGTGTACGAATGGATGGATTTTGGATGGACGGGTGTATGGATGGATGGATATATGGATGGGTTATATTTGGGTGGATGGATGTATGGATACGAGGATGTGCGGATGGATGTATGTATGTATATATGTTTGGATGGGTGTATGGATGGACGGATGGGTGCATGGATGGACGGATGGGTGCATGGATGGACGGATGGGTGCATGGATGGACGGATGGGTGCATGGATGGACGGATGGGTGCATGGATGGACGGATGGGTGCATGGATGGACGGATGGGTGCATGGATGGACGGATGGGTGCATGGATGGACGGATGGGTGCATGGATGGACGGATGGGTGCATGGATGGACGGATGGGTGCATGGATGGACGGATGGGTGCATGGATGGACGGATGGGTGCATGGATGGACGGATGGGTGCATGGATGGACGGATGGGTGCATGGATGGACGGATGGGTGCATGGATGGACGGATGGGTGTATGGATGTATACATGGAGATGTATGTATGGATGTATTTATCGAAGTATGTATGGGTGTGTGTACGGATGTATGTATGTATGTATGTATCGATGCATGGATGTATGGATATATGTATGGATGAACGTATGGATGGTTGTATGCATATATTTATGGGTGTGCGTGTGGATGAATGTATGGATATATGGATAGATGTATGTATGGATTTTTGGAAGGATGTACGTATGGATGGATGGTCGCATGGATGGGTGGATGTACGCATGGGTGGATGTATGGAAGGATGGATGTATGGATGGGTGTGTGGATGGACGGATGTGTGTGTGGATGGATGGATTAATGGATGGATGGATGTATGGATAGATGGATATATGGATGGTTTATATTTGGGTGGATGGATGTACGGATATAAGGATGGATGGACGGACGCATGGATGGATGGATGTACGCATGGATGGATGTATGGATGGATGGATGGAAGAATGGATGGGTGCATGGATGGATGGATGGTTGGTTGAATGTATGGATGTGTGTATGTATGGAAGCATGGATGTGTGGAACGACGGGTGTATGGATGGATGGACGTGCGGATGGATGGTTGTATGAATGAATGTATGTACGGATGGGTGTTTGAACGGACGTATGTATGGATGTATTGACAACTGTATGGATGGATATATGTATTAATGTTTGTATGTATGTATGTATTGATGTTTGTATGGATGTGTGCATTTATGAATGAAGCGATGTATATATGGTTGTATGTATGGATGTATGTATGGATGTATGGATGTATTGATGGGCGGATGTAAGGATGGTCGGACGTAAGGCTGGATGAATGTGCGGATGGGTGCATGTATGCTTGAGTGGATGTATGGAACGATGGAATTATGGATGGCTGGATGGGTGATTCGATGGATGGACGTATGGATGATTATACGTATGGATGGTGGATGTACGGGTCGAGGTATGAATGGGTGTATGCATGTATGTGTGGATGTATGTATGGATGTATGAATGATTGGATGAATGTATGGATGTATGTATGAATGGACGTATGGTTGGTGGTATGGATATATTTACGGATGTGCGTGGGGATGTATGTCTGGATATATGGTTGGATGGATGTATGGATTTTTGGATGGGTGTACGGA
This sequence comes from Eufriesea mexicana, assembly GCF_001483705.2. NCBI lineage: Eukaryota > Metazoa > Arthropoda > Insecta > Hymenoptera > Apidae > Eufriesea > Eufriesea mexicana. The sequence goes on from NW_016910426.1 coordinate 19,895, forward strand.
TGGATGGCTGTTTGTGCGCACGGATCGATGTATGGATGGATGGATGTTTGGATGGTTGTATGGATGGAAGGATGGGTGTCTGGATGGATGGATTTAAGTATGGATGGATTTATGGATGGATGGATATATGGATGGGTTATATTTGGGTGGATGCATGTATGGATTCGTGGATGTGCGGATGGTTGTATGTATGGATGGATGGATGTATGGTTGGTTTGAGGTATGAATGGAAGAATTTGTGGATGCATAGATGGATGGATGTATGTATGTATGGATGTACGTATGGATTCATTTATGGTTGTATGTATGGATGGACGTATGGATGGGTGGATGGATATATTCATGGTGTGCGGAAGGATGTATGTACGGATATATGGATGGATGGTTGCATGTATGGGTGGAAGGATGGATGGATGGACGCATGGATGTATGGGTGGATGGATGGTAGGGTGGATGGTTGGTTGGGTGGACGGATTGAATGGTTGGTGAATGGATGGACGGATGGGTGGATCTATGGGTGTATGTACGAATGGATGTATGGGTGGATGATTGATCGGATGTATGTATTTATGTATGCATACGTGTATGGCTGGGCACATGTATGAATGGCTTTATGGATGTATGTATGGTCGTATGTATGGATGCATGCATGGATATTTGGATGAAGGTTTGAAGGGATGCATGGATGTTTGTATGGATGTGTGTATGGATGAATGTATGGATGGGTGGATGTATGGATGTATGGATACCTGTATGGAAGGGTATATGTATGAGTGTTTGTACGTAAGAATGTATGCGTGCCTGTATGGATGTGTGTATTTATCAATGTATGGATGTATATATGAATGTATGTATGGATGTATGTATGGATGTATGGATGTATTAATGGATGGATGTATGGATGGATGGACACATGGATAGATGTATGTACTCATGGATGGATGTATGGATAGAAGGATGGATGGATGGATGGTTGTATGGATGGATGGATGGTTGGTTGAATGAATGTATGTGTGTTTGTATGGATGGGTGTATGTGTGGAACGATGGGTGTACGGATGGGTGGACGTATGGATGGATGGACGTATGGATGGATGGACGTTTGGATGGTGGATGTATGGGTGGAAGAATGAATGGGTGTATTCATGTATGTGTGGATGTATGTATGGATGTATGAGTGGATGGATGGATGTATGGATGTATGTATGAATGGACGTATGGATAGTGGTACGGATATATTTATGGATGTGCGTGGGGATGTATGTCTGGATATATGGGTGAATGGATGTATGGATTTTTGGATGGGTGTATCGGTGGATGGATTTTCGCATGTACGGATGTACGCATGGATGGATGTATGGATGGATAGATGCATGGGTGGATGTACGCAAGGATGGATGTATGGATGGATGGAAGTGTGTATGGATGGGTGGAGTAATGGATGGATGGGTATATGAATGGATGTGTGGTTGCGCGGGTGCATGTAAGCATGCGTGGATGTTGCGGATGGATGTATGTACGGATAAATGGATGTATGGACGGATTGATGCATGGATGGACGTATGGATGGACGTATCGATGGATGTATGGATATATTCATGGATGTGCGAAGGGATGTATGTACTGTTACATCGATGAATGTGTGTATGGATGAGTTGATGTATGGATGGGTGGATGGATGGTTTGATGGATGGATTGAATGATGGATGGATGGTTGGATGGATGGGTGGATGTATGGATGTGTGTATGAATGAATGTATGGATGGATGGATGTAAGAACGGATGTATGTACGGATGTATGGATTCCTGTATGAAAGGGTATATGTATGAATGTTTGTATGTATGTATGTATTGATGTATGTATGGATGTGACTATTTATGAATGTATAGATGTATATATGTATGTATGTATGGA
>NW_016910426.1:22932-24144 GCF_001483705.2 Eufriesea mexicana
ATATGGATGGATGGATGTAGGAATGTGGGGATGGATGGATGGATGGATGCATGGATGTATGGGTGGATAGATGGTTGAATGGATCGATTGAATAATGGATGAATGGATGGATGGATGGGTGGATGAATGGGTGGATGGATGCGCGGATGGATGGTTGTACGGATGTATGAATGTATGTATGGATGTATGTATGGATGAATGTACGTATGTATGTATACATGTATGTATGGATGTGTGTATGGATGTATGTGTGGATGGATGGATATATGGATTACGTACGCGTGTATGCATGGATGCATGGTACTATGGATGTATGTATGGACTTACGTACGGATGAACGTATGGATGTATGTGCGGATGTAACTATGGATGTATGTATGGATGTATCTAATGATGTATGTATGAATGTCAGAGTTTCCCGAACCTAACCCAGACCAGCAGAACATAACCTAACATAGTTTAATCCAACCTAACCGAACGTAACATGGTTCAACATATCGCGCCGAGGCAACTATTGCTGGCCTTCCCTCAGGCAAGCTGAAAATATTAGAGTAATGTAGGGAGCATGGATCCACCTAATAGCAGACTATAGCAATAAAATCATAGCTATCCTACCCGAACATAGCCAAACGTAACATAACCAAGAGTAACCTAACTCAACATGACGTGCTGCGACCACCGTTGCTGTCCTCCACAGAGACAAGCGTAACACGTTAGTGTAGAGTAGAACGCAGAAATCCATATAATCGCATGGTATATCGGAAAAGTCAAAGCTACCCAAGCCTAACCCAAACCAACAGAACATAACCGAACATTGCCTGACTCAGCCTAACATGCCGAGTCCGATATTGTGGCCCTCCCGAGGGCCAAGCAGGACATACTAGAGCCCAGTAGAGCGCAGACGTACACCGAATAGCAGTGTACAGCACGAAGTTAGTACTATCCCGGGCAAACGTAGCCTATCCCAACCTTACCGATTGTGACATCACAAAACATGACGTGCCGAGACCACTATTGTTGGCCTTCCCAGAGCCAAGCTGAAAATATTAAAATATTGAAGGGTGCAGAAATCCACCTAATAGCAGACTTTAGCACTAAAGTCAAAGCCACCCTCTCCTAACCTAACTAACCGTAAGATAACAAAACGTAGCATATTTCAACCTAACGTGCCGGAACCGCAACCGCTGCCCTCCCGAGAGCCAAGCAGGACAT
>NW_016910426.1:26278-28872 GCF_001483705.2 Eufriesea mexicana
GGATGGATGTATGTATGGATGGATGTATGTATGGATGGATTGAGGTATGAATGGAAGAATTTGTGGATGCATAGATGGATCTATGTATCTATATACGGATGTATGTATGGATTCATGTATGGTCGTATGTATGGATGGACGTATGGATGGATGGATGGATATATTCATGAATGTGCGGAGGGATGTATGTACGGATATATGGATGGATCAATGTATGTATTTGTGGATGGGTGGATAGATGGCCGCATGGATGAATGGGTGGATGGATGGTTGGATGGATGGATTGAATGATGGGTGAATGGATGGACGGATGGGTGGATGTATGGATGTATGTACGAATGGATGTATGGGTGGATGTTTGAACGGATGTATGTATTTATGTATGCGTACGTGTATGGAAGGGCACATGTATGAATGACTTTGTGAATGTGTGTATGGTCGTATGTATGGATGCGTGTATTTATGTATTTATGGACGTATGTGTGGATGCATGTATGCATATATGGATGAAGGTATGAATGTATGCATGGATATTTGTATCGATGTGTGTATGTATGGATGTATTTATGGATGCATGTGGGGATGAATGTATGGATGGATGAATGGATGTTTGGATTTATGTATGTACGTATGTACGAATGAACGGATATATAGTTGTATGGATGTATGGATGTCTGAATGAAGGGATGTGCGGATGTATGGATGTACGAATGTATGGGTGTACTGGCGTATGTATGTATGGATGCATGTATGTGCGCATGTATGTTCGGGTGTATGTATGATTCTAGGTATGGAAGTACGTATGGATGTATGTACTAATGTATGTATGGATGTATGTATGTGTGCATGAATGGAATTATGTATTGATGTATGTACGGACTCATGAATGGATGTATGTATGAATTTACTTATGGATGGTTCTATGGATATTTTTATGGATGTGGGTGGGGTTGTATGTCTGGATGTATGGATGGATGTATGTATGGATCTTTAGATGGGTGTACGTATGGATGGATGAACGCACGGATGGATGGATGTAGGCATGGATGTATGTATGAATGAATGCATGTATAGAGGGATGGAGATGTATGGATGGATGGATGTATGGAAGTATGGTTCTGTGTATTGATGTGTGTATGGATGCATGTATGGATGTATGTATGGATGTATGTATGGATGTATGCATGCGTGTATGTATGGACGTGTGTATGGATGTATGTATGGACTCATGTATGGACGTATGTATGGATGGACGTATGGATGGATGTATGGATATATTCGTGGATGTGCGATGGGATATATGTACGGATATATCGATGGATTTGTGTATGGATGTGTGGATGTATGGATGGGTGGCTGGATGTACGGATGGATGGATTGTAGGATGGATGGATGGATGGATGGATGGGTGGATGTATGGATGTATGTATGAATGAATGTATGTATGGATGGATGTAACAACGGATGTATGTATGGATGTATGGATATCTGTAGGAAAGGGAATATGTATGTATGTTTGTATGTATGTATGTATTGATGTATGGATGGATGTGAGTATTTATGAACGTGTGGATGTACATGTGGATGTATGTATGGATGTATGAATGGATGTATGCATGTATGTGAGGAGGTATGTATGGATTTATGTATGGATGGATGGATTTATGGGTGTATGTATGAATTGACTCATGGATGGATGGATGTATGTATGGACTCATGTATGGTTGTATGTATGGATGGACGTATGGATGGATGTATGGATATATTCATGGATGTGCGAAGGGATGAATGTACGGATATATGGATGGATGGATGTAGGAATGTGGGGATGGATGGATGGATGGATGCATGGATGTATGGGTGGATAGATGGTTGAATGGATCGATTGAATAATGGATGAATGGATGGATGGATGGGTGGATGAATGGGTGGATGGATGCGCGGATGGATGGTTGTACGGATGTATGAATGTATGTATGGATGTATGTATGGATGAATGTACGTATGTATGTATACATGTATGTATGGATGTGTGTATGGATGTATGTGTGGATGGATGGATATATGGATTACGTACGCGTGTATGCATGGATGCATGGTACTATGGATGTATGTATGGACTTACGTACGGATGAACGTATGGATGTATGTGCGGATGTAACTATGGATGTATGTATGGATGTATCTAATGATGTATGTATGAATGTCAGAGTTACCCGAACCTAACCCAGACCAGCAGAACATAGCCTAACATAGTTTAATCCAACCTAACCGAACGTAACATGGTTCAACATATCGCGCCGAGGCAACTATTGCTGGCCTTCCCTCAGGCAAGCTGAAAATATTAGAGTAATGTAGGGAGCATGGATCCACCTAATAGCAGACTATAGCAATAAAATCATAGCTATCCTACCCGAACATAGCCAAACGTAACATAACCAAGAGTAACCTAACTCAACATGACGTGCTGCGACCACCGTTGCTGTCCTACGGAATCCACCTAACAGCATACTGCGGCTCTAAAATCAAACCTACCCTCACCTAACTTGACAAACCGTAACATAACAAAACGTAACCCAACTCAATCTAACGTG
>NW_016910427.1:0-1083 GCF_001483705.2 Eufriesea mexicana
CGCAATAGTTGTCTCGTCGCGTTATGCTGAGTTAGGCTATGTCCTTTTATGTTACGCTTGGTTTGGCTTGGATAGCAAAGCTATGGCTATTGTGATGTACACTGCTATTCCCTGGATTTCTGCGTTCTACATTGCTCTAATATACTCGGCCTCTCTCTGGGAGGGTCAGCAATACTAGTCTCGGCACTTTATGTTGAGTTAGGCTAGGTTCGGTGGAGTTACGTTAGGGCATTTTGGACTAGGATATCTTCCAATTTTGCGCTACTCACTGCAATACGGTCGGTTTCTGCGCTGTACTGTGCCCTAAGACGTCCTGCTTCGATCTGGGGAGGCCTGAAATGTTGTCCGCGGCACGTTTGGTTGTGTCGGGTTACGTTGCGTTTGGTTGGGTTAGGTTGAGTTTGGTTTTGGTGGTTTCAACGTTTGCGCTATACACTACTTTTCGGTGGATTTCTACGCTGTACTGCGCTGTAGTATGTTCTGCTCGGCTCTGGGGAGGCCAGCAGCAGTGGTCTCCGCACGCTAGGTTGGGATACATATCGGTTCGTCATGTTACGAGCTACGTTTCGTTAGGTTAGGGTACGATAGCTTTGACTCTTATGCTACGCATCACTACTCGGTGGACTTATACGCTCTATATTGCCCTAATATGTTCTGCTTGTCTCTGGGGAGGCCCGAAATGGTGGACATGACGCGATAGTTTGTGTTATGCTACGTTTGTTAATGTTACGATTGGTAAGGTAGGATTGGATGGCTTTCACATTTGTGCTATGCACCAATACTCGGTGGAAGTCTACGCCCTACATTGGTCTACAATACTCTGTTCGACCGTGGGGAGGCCACTAATAGTGGTTTCGGCACGTTTGGTAGAGCTATGCTTCGTTTGGTTAGGGTAAGATAGTTTTGGTTAGGTTAGTGTAGCTTTGCCTTTCGTAGTACGAACTGTTGGTCGGTGGATTTCTGCGCTCCGCTGAGATCAAGTGCATCCCGCTTGACTCTGGGAAAGCCACAAATAGTGGCCTCGACACGTTAGGTTGAGATATATAACGTTTGGTAATGATACGTTTGGTTAGGTTAGTACAG
>NW_016910428.1:0-1049 GCF_001483705.2 Eufriesea mexicana
GTAGAACATATTGGAGCACAGTAGAGCGCAGAAATACACCGAAAAGCAGCGAAGAGCACAAAAGTCGAAACAATCCCCTACTAACGTAACCAAAAGCAACCTAAGTCAGCCTGACGAGCCACGGCAACTATTTCTGGACTCACGAGAGTCAAGCAAATTGAGACAGAGCAGTGTAGAGCGTAGAAAACCATGGAACAGATCTGTGTTTCGCAAAAGCCAAGGCTATCCTAACCTAACAGAATGCAGTCTCTCTCAACTTAACGTGACCCGACCACCATTGCTGGCATCCCCAGATCCAAGACGAACATACTAGAGGAGAGTAGAGCGTACGAATCCATTGATCCGCAGCGCATGGCAGAAAAGTCAGAGCCATCCAAACATAACCCATACTAACATAACCTAACCAAGAGCAACGTAACTATAACTTACGTGTCGCGGCCACAAATTCTGGCCTCTCCACAGCAAAGCAGAGCATACGAGAGGACAGTAGAGCGAAGAAATCCACCAAAAAGAAGTGTATAGCTTAACAGTCAAAACAACACCATCCTGACCTAACCAATCGTTGGAAAAGCAGACGTAACCTAACTTCACCTATCGTGTAACGACCACTATCGCTGGCCTCCCCAGAGCCAAGCAGAACATATTAGGACAATGTAGAGCGCAGCAGTCCACCGAGTAGCGGTGTACAGCACTGAAGTCAAAGATATCCTATACCAACGTAACCAAACGTAGTAAAGCCAAACGCAACGTAACAAAACCTAACGTGCCGAAACCACCATTGCCGGCCTCCGCAGACAGAATATACTAGAGAACAGTAGGGAGCATAAGATTACCGAATAGCAGTGTGTAGCGTAAGAGTCGAAGCTATCTTGGCCTAACCTAACCGCACGTGACATGACCAGCCGTTATATATCTCAAACAAGCGTGCAGAGCCAGCGTGCAAAGCGTCCTCGCAAGACACAAGTAGAACATACTAGAGATCAGTGGAGCGCAGAAATACACCGAAAAACAGTTCGTAACACGAAAGGCAAAGCTATCCATACTAATTC
>NW_016910429.1:0-218 GCF_001483705.2 Eufriesea mexicana
TTAAGTTACGTTTGCATGGGCTAGGATATGATACTTTGTCCTTTGTGCCATTCAACGCCATTCCGTGTATCCTTGCGCCCTTCTGCGCTCTAATATGCTCTGCTTGGCTCTGGTGTGGCCAGTAATAGTCTTCGCTGCACGTCAGGATCGTTATCTTATGTTTCGTTATGGTCGGTTAGGAAGGCTTGGTTAGTATTTCGTTGATTTTTGTGCCTTAC
>NW_016910430.1:0-628 GCF_001483705.2 Eufriesea mexicana
CAGGTAATGTCAGGTCAGGTAAGGTCAGTTCAGTTCAGGTCAGGTCAGGTCAGATGATGTGAGATCAGGTCATTTCAGGTCAGGCCAGACCAGGCAAGGTCAGGTCAAATTAGATCAGGTCATGTCAAGTCAGGTCAGGTCAGGTCAGGTCAGATCAGGTCAGGTCAGGTCAGGTCATGTAAGGTCAGGTCAAGTCTGGAAAGGTCAGGCCAGGCCAGATCATGTCGGGTCAGATCAGGTCAGGTAAGCCCGGTTAAAGTCGGGACAGTTCAGGTCAGGTCAGGTAATGTCAGGTCAGGTAAGGACAGGTCAGGTAACGTCAGGTCAGGTAACGTCAGTTCAGGTCAGATCATTTCAGGCCTGGTCAGGCCAGGTCAGTTCAGGTCAGGTCAGGACAGGTCAGATCAGGTCAGGTCAGGTCAGGTAAGATCGGGTAAAGTCAGGACAGGTCAGGCCAGGTCAGGTAATGTCAGGTCAGGTAAGGACAGGTCAGGTAACGTCAGGTCAGGTAACGTCAGTTCAGGTCAGATCATTTCAGGCCTGGTCAGGCCAGGTCTGTTCAGGCCAGGTCAGGTCAGGTCAGATCAGGTCAGGTCAGAACAGTCAGGTCAAGTCAGGTCAGGTCAGG
>NW_016910431.1:0-527 GCF_001483705.2 Eufriesea mexicana
CAATTTTATTGACATTTTCAACTAATATCGTGGTGAGCTGTCATCCTTGCATAGAGATGGAAGATGGATACTATTGGCGTGCTATAGTCATTGCAATGCTATACAGTCTGCCTCGAAAAGTCAATTTTATTGGCATCTACGACTAATATCATGGTCAGATAGCTTACTCGCATAAATAAATAGGAAAGATTCCATTGGCCCGCTATAGCCATTGCTATTCTATAGTATCTGAATGGAAAATTCAATTTTATTTACATTTTCTACTAATATCGTGGTGCGGTGACGTCCTTGCATAAATAAGGAGGAAAGATTCTATTGGCACGCTATTGCCATTGCAATTCTATATCATCTGGATGGAAAATTCAATTTTATTGACATTTTCGACTAATATCGTGGTGCGATGACGTCCTTGCATAAATAAGTACTAAAGATTGTATTGGCACGCTATAGAACATTGCAGTGCAATAGAATTTGCCTGGAATATTTAATATTATTGACATTTTCTACTCATATCTTGGTGAGCTTAC
>NW_016910432.1:0-1539 GCF_001483705.2 Eufriesea mexicana
AAACCAAACTAACGCGCCGCGGCCACCATTTCTAGCCTCGCCAGTGCAAAGCAGAGCATATTACATCACGGTGCGGAGCAGAAATGAACCGAATAGCAGCTTACAGCGCAAAAGTCAAAGATACCGTGGCCTAACCTAGCCAAACGTAACATAACCAAATGTAACCTAGCTCGACCTAACGTGACTAGACCAATAATGCTGACCTGCACAGAGCCTTTTAGAACATACCAGAGCATAGTAGATTGAAAAAATCCGCCGCAATGCAGTGTAAAGCAAATAAGTCAACGATATCCTAACCTAACCTGACCTACCCAAACCTAACCTAACCGAACGTAGCATAACTGAACATAATGAGCCGATGCCACTGTTGCTGTCTTTCCCAGATACAATATGAAGGTATTATTTCACATTAGAGTGCAGGAACCTGAAGAATGGCAGTGTATAGCACAAAAGTCAAAGGTACCCTCTCCTAACCTAACCGAACGTAACAGACGCAAACGTAACCAAACACAACCTTGCGTGCAGCGAGCACTATTGCTGTCCCCCCAGATCCAAGCGGTGCACGTTAGAGCACAATAGAGCGCAGAGATCCACCGAAAAGCACTTTATTTCGCAAAAGTCATATCCACCCTGCCCTAACCTAACCAAACGTAACATAACCAAAGGTAACCTAACTCAATCTAACGTGTCGGGTGCACTACTACTGGCGTCCCCGGAGGCATGCAAGATATGATAGAGCGCAGTATGGCACAGATGTCCACATGATATCTGTGCTGAGCACAAAAGTCAAAGATATCGAAACCAAACCCAACTTAACCTAACGTAACCAAACTTAATCTACCTTAAACTAACGTGCCGTGACCACTATTGCTGAATGCGCCAGAGCCAAGTAGAATATACTAGAGCACACCAGCGGGCAGAAGGCCTCCAGAGAGCAGCGAATAGCACAAATTTCAAAGATAACCTAACCTCAACTTACCTAACTTATCATAACCAAATTTTAGTCTAACTGAACCTAACGGGACGAGACCATTACTGCTGGCTTCCCTCCGGTCGAGCAGCGTGCAGTAGAGCAATGCAGAGTGCAGAAATCCACCGAACAGCAGAGTATAGCGCAAAAGTCGAAGCTGCCATTGCCTAACCTAACCACACATAGAATAACCAAACCTAATCACACTCCAACTAACCGCCCTACACCATGTTGCTGACAACGCAGAGCCAAGCAGAACATACTAGAGCACAGTAGATCACAGTCATCCGCCGCGTTTTAGTGTATAGCGCAAGATTCAAACACATCCTAACCTAACCTGGCCTAACTTAACCCAACCGAACGTTGCCTACCGCAGCATAACGCGGAAGGGCCACTATTGCTGTCCTTCCTAGGGCCGAGCAGAACACATTAGTGGAAAGTAGAACGCAGCAGTCCATGGAATCGCAGTTTATATCAGAGAAGTCAAAGATACGCATGCCTAGCCCAAACCAACACAACATAGCCAAGCACAGTCTAACTCAGCCTATCGTGCTGATACCGCTATTGCT
>NW_016910432.1:3749-12744 GCF_001483705.2 Eufriesea mexicana
AAAGTCAAAGCCATCGTCTCCTACCATAACCGAACGTAACATAGCAAACCGTAGCGTATCTCAGCCTAATGTGCGGAGGCCACTGTTACTGGACACCCCAGATACGAGCAGAATATGGTAGGGCAATGTAGAGCGTAGAAATCCAAAGATCAGGGCGTAGCGCAAATGTCAAAGACAACTTGACCGAACTTAGCCTATCCTATCCTAGCCGAACGCAGCATAAAAGACCCTAACGTGCCGCGGCCGCATTTGCTGGCGTCCCCAGAGGCGAACAGAGTATGATAGAGCAGAGTAGAGGCCAGAAGTCCATAGCATAGCTGAGTTGAGCACAAATGTCTAAGCCATCCTAACCAAACCCAATATAACACAAACCGACCAAACGTAATGTCACTCAACCTAACGTACCGCAACAAGTATAGCTGGCCTCCAAAGAGCGAAGCAGATCATAATACAGGAGAGTAGAGCGCAGAAGTCAACAGAATAGCAGTGTATAGCAGAAAAGTAGAAGTTATCCAAACCAAACCGTGGGAAACATAACACAACCAAGCGTAGCGTATCTCAAACTAAATGGCGAGACCACTATTACTGGCCTGCCCACAGCTAAGCAGAACCTACTAGAGCACAGCACAGGGCAAAAACCTACTGCATTTCTATTCGCGCACAAAAGTTAAAGCCATACTTTCCTAAAAAAATCGTGACACAACCAAATGTAACATAACACAAAATTACCTGCCGCGACCACTATTGCTGGCCTCCAAGATTCGAGCACAGTATAGTAGAGCACATTAGAGCGCAGAATTCCACCAAATAACTGTGTGACGTGAAAGGCGAAGCTAACCAGGCCTAACGCAGACCAACGTAACCTAAGCGAACGTAACACAGCTCAGCCTAACTAGCCGAGACCACTATTGCCATCATCCCCAGAGCCACGCTGATCACATCAGAGCACAGCATGGAGCAGAAATCCACCGAACAGCAGAGTATAGAACAAAAGTCAAAGCTATCCCCTCGTAAACTGACCAAACGTAACACAACCAAACGCAAGGGGCACAACCTGGGGAGGCGCGACCGCTGTTTCTGGCTCCACGAGAGCAAAGCAGTGTATAGCAGAGCAATGTAGAACGCTGATATCGGCCGAATAGCAGTGTGTAGCAAAAAAGTCGCCGCTATGCCAACCATACCAAGCCAAACCTAGCCTAACCTAACCGAACGTAACCAAACCTAGCATTCCACGACCACTACTACTGGCGTTAACAGACAAAGGCACAGTGTGACAGCGCACAGTAGAGCGCAGAGTTTCATAGAAAGCAGTTTGTAGCATAAAAGTTATAGCCGTCTCAGCCTAACCCAACGAAACCCAACAAATCCAAACGTAATTTAACTCAGACTGGCGGGCCGCGGCCACAATTTCTGGCCTCCCCAGAGCGAAGCAGGACATATTAGAGGAAATTGGGGCGCAGAAATTCGTAGCATCGCAGCGTACAGCAGAAAAGTCAAGGATATCCAAACCTAACCCACACTAACGTAACCTAACATATCGAAACCAAACTCGACGTAACGACTCGCGGCCACTATTTCTGGCCTCCCCAGCGTCTAGCAGATCAAAGTAGAGCACAGTGGGGTGCAGGAGTGAGCGGAATAACTGTGAATAGCACGAAAGTCAAAGATGCCCTTACAAAACCTATCCTAACCTAATTTTAGCCAAACGTAACCTAACTTAACCTTCATGACGGTACCAACACTGCTGGCCCCACAGAGCCAAGCAGAATGTACCAGAGCACAACATTGGGCAGCGATCCACAGCATTGAAGTGAATAGCGTAAAAGTCGAAGTGACGCTAACATAACCTTACCTAACGTAACCTAACGAACCGTAGCCCAACTGAACTTAAGTGCCGCGACCACCAATTTTGGTCTCCCAGGTCCAAGCAGTGTATAGTAGAGCACAGTCCAGCGCAGAAATTTACCGAACAACAGTGTACATCACGAAAGGTGAAGCTACGCTTACCGAGCTTGACCCCACCTAACATAACGAAACGTAACCTAACTCATCCTACCGTGCCAAGACCAATATTGCCGGCATTCCCTGGGCCAAGAACTTTATAGCAGATCACAGAAGAGCGGAGAAATCCTCCGAATAGCAGTGTATAGCGCAAAAGTTGAAGATATCATATACATAATTAGCCTAACTCAACGGCACCGATCGTAACCCGACAAACATAAGGTGCAGAGACCACTATTGCTGGCATTTCCGGAGCCAAGCTGAGAATAGTAGAGTATTGCAGGGTGCACAAATCCAACTAATAGCAAACAATAGCACTAACGCCTAAACTATCCTCTCCTAAACAAACCAATCGTGACAAAGCCAAGCATAACCTCACTCAACATAACGTGCCGCGAAAACTATTGCCGGCCTTCTCAGAGCCAAGCTGAAAATATTAGAGACGCGTAGGACGCAGGAATCCACCTAACAGCAGATTATAGCACTAAAGTCAAAGGTATTCTCTTCTAACGTAACCAATCGTAACTTAACCAAACGTAACAGAAGGTAACCTAACCAGCCGCGAAAGCTATTGCTGGTTTCCCCAGAGCGAAGCAGAACGCATTAGTAGAGATTAGAGCGCAGAAACCAATGGAATCGCAAAGTACATCTGAAAAGTCGAAGCTACCCAAACCTAACCCAATCCAACAGGGCATACCCAAGCATAGCCTAACTCAAGCAAAGGTGCCGGACAACTATTGCTGCCCCCCTCCCCTCCCCAAGAGCCAAGCGGGACATACTAGGGCTCAGTAAATTGCAGAAATCAACCGAATGTCAATGTATAGCACAAAAGTTAAATCTATTCTAACCAATCATAGCCTGACCCAAGCAATTCGAACGCAACCTGATCCAACATAACGTGACCAGACCACTATTGCTGGCATTCGCTGAGACAAGCTGGCAGTATTAGAGCACCGTCGGGCGCAGAAATCCACCTAATATCAGATAATAGCGCTAAAGACAGCGCTACCCCCTTCTAACCTAACCAACCGTAACACAAACAGAAGTAACATAACAGAACCTAACGTGCCGCGACCACTATTGCTTGCCTCCGCAGAGTCAAGCAGAACACAATAGTGGAGAGTAGAATTCAGAAATCCGTAGTACTGCAGTGTATACCAGAAAGGTCTGTGCCATCCGGACACAAAGCAAACCAACAGAACATAACCATACATAGCATAGCTGGACCTAACGTGCCGAGACCGCAATTGCTGCCCGCTCCAGAGTCAAGCAGGATTTACTAGCACACAGTAGAGCGCAGAAATCCACGGAATAGCAGCGTACAGCACGGAAGCTGTAGATATCTTTACCAAACCTATCCTAACCCAACATAACTGAACGGAACCTGACAAGCATAACGTGCCGAGGCGACTGTTTCTGGCTTTTCCAGAGCCAAGCTGGAGATATTAGAGCACTGTGTGGCGCAGATATGAACCTAATAGCAAACGATATCTATTAAGTCAACGATATCCTCTCCTAGCCTAACCAAACCTGACATAATCATGCGTAACATAACCAAACCTAACGTGCCGGGACGACTACAGCTGGCCCTCCAAGAGCCAAGCTGAAAGCATTAGAGAACTCCAGGGCGCAGAAGTCCTCTAAATATCAGACTATAGCTCTAAAGGCAAAGCTATCCTCTCCTAACCTAACCAATCGTAACATAACCAAATGTAACCCAACCCAACCTAAGTTACCGTGAACACTATTACTGGCTTGCCCAGAAACAAGCAGAACACATTAGCGGAGAGTAGAGCGCAGAAATCCTAAGAACTGCAGTGTATATCAGAAAAGTCGAAGCGATACAAACCTAGCCCAAACCAACGGAGCATAACCAAACATAGCCTAACTCAATCTAACCTGCGGAGACCGACATTGCTTGCCTCCACAGAGTCAAGCAGGACATACTAGAGCACAGCACAGCGCAGAAATCCAACTTATAGCAGTGTACAGCACACCAGTTAAGGCTATCCTAGCCAACCTTAGACTAACCGAACCTAACCGAACGTAGCTTGAGTCAAAATAACGTGCCAAGACCACAGTTACAGGCCTTCATAGAGCCAAGTTGAAAACATTAGAGTACTGTACGGTCCAGAGGTCCACCTAATAGCAGGCTATAGAACTAATGACAAAGATATATTCTCCTAACCTAACCAATCGTAACATACCCAAATGTAACACAGCTCAACCTAAAGTGCCGCGACCATAATTGCTGGCCGCCCCAGCGTCAAGCAGAACACATTAGTGGAGAGTAGACCGTAGAAATGCTTTGATTCGCAGTGTATATCAGAAAAGTCGTAGCTTCCTGTAATTAACCCAAACCATCAGAGCATTACCTAACGTCGCATAACTCACAGCAACCTGCCGAGGCCACTGTTGCTGCCCTCCCCGGAGCCAAGGAGGACATACTAGAGCACAGCAGAGCACAGAAATCCACCGAATATCAGTGTACAGCACAAAAGTTCAAGCGAACCCTGTCAAACTTGGCCTAACCTTACCAATCGAGCGTAACCTGTCTCAACATAACGTGCCGAGACCGCTATTTGTAGACTTCCCAGAGACAGGCTGAGAATATTAGATCGCAAAAGGGCGCTGAAATCCACCTAATAGCAGAATGTAGCTCTAAAGGCAAAGCTATCCTCTCCTAACCCAACCAATCGTAACATAACCAAAAGTAACCTAACTCAACGTAACGTGCCGCGACCACTATTGCTTTCGTCTCCAGAGCCAAGCCCAACACTTTTGTGGAGAGTAGAACGCAGAAATACACAGAATCGCAGTACGTATCAGAAAAGTCAAGGCTCCCCATGCCAAACCCTAGCCAACGGAGCATGGCTAAGCGTAGCCTAACTCAAACTAACTAGCCGAAGCCGCAATTGCTCACCTACGCAGAGCAAAGCAGGACATAATAGAGCGCAGTAGAGCGCACAAATCGTCCACATATCAGTGTACAGAACGTAAGTTAAAGCTATCCAAGCCAAATATAGCCTTACCCATCCTAACACAACTTAACATGACTCAACCTGCCGTGTCGAGACCGCTATTGCTGCCCTCTCCAGAGCCAAGCGGGCATACGTGGGGACGGAAGAGACCTGAAATCCACCGGATAGCAGTGTATAGCACAATAGTCAAAGGTATCCCAGCCAGTCCTTGCCCAACCAAACCTAGCCTAGCGAAGCGTAACCCAGCGCAACTTACTGCGGCCAATTCTACTGGCCTCCCAGAGCCGAGATGAATAGAGTAGAGCACAGTACTTCAAAGAGATCCACCGAATAACGGCGTATAGCACGAAAGTCGAAATTATCCAAACCAAACATAGCATAACCTGACATAACCAGTCGTAACACAGCAGAACCTAACGTGCCACGGCACCAATGCACGCTCCCAAAGACGAGGAGGATATAGCAGAGTAATGTAGAGCGCTGGAGACCACGGAATAGCAGTGTACAGCACAAAAGTCGAAGATATCCAATTCTAACCAGACCTAATCTAACCTGAAATGATGTAGCATAGATGAACGTACCGTGCCGCGATCACTACTCCTGGCCTACCCTGTCCGAAGCATAATGTAGTAGAGCAGAGTGGATCGCAGGAATCCACTTGGTAACAGTGTATAGCACGAAAGCCAATGGTAACCTAATCAAACATACCCAAACATAACCTACTTAAACGTAGCCTGACATAACATAACTTGCCGCGACCACTATGGCTGGCCTCCGCAAGACCAAGCAAAGTATAGCATGGCACAGTAGAGCGCAGTAATCCTCCGAATAGCAGTGCCCAGCACGAAGGACCCAGATAAACTGACTGAGCTTGACATAACCTAACATAACCGAACATAACATACTCAAACCTGTACTGTCGAGACCACTATTGCGGGCCTCGCCTGAGCCAAGCAGAAAATGTTGGAACACATTAGAGCGCAGATGTTCGCGGATAGCAGTGTATAGCACAAAAGACTTCTTACCTTAACCTCACCAAACGTAACATTTCAAAACGTAACCCAAACAAATCTAACATGACCAGACCACGATTGATGGCCACCACAGACACAAGCAGACTGTACTAGCGCACGGCAGTGCACAGCAATCGACCGCATTGCAGTGAATAGGCAAAAGCCATAGATATCGTAAACTGACATGCCCCAACCTAACCTTTCAAAACATAGCATAGCTCAATATAATGTGCCTCGACTACTGCTCCTGGCCTCCCCTGAGCCAAGTAGAGTGTACTAGAGCACAGTAGTGCGCAGAAATCCACCGCATTTCAGTGCATAGCGCGAAAAACGTAGATATCCAAACCTAACCTGCCCTAACCTAACCTAACCAACCTTAGGGTAGCTCAAAGCAACGAGCCGTGACCACAGACCCTTGCCTCCACATAGCCAAGCAGAATGTAGTAGAGCGCAGCAGATCACAGAAATGCACCGAGTAACAGTGTTCAGCTCGAAAGCAGAAGCCACACTAACCAAACCTAACATCACCTAACCTAACGAACGGTAACATAACTCAACCTAACGAGACGCGGCCACAGTGGCGCGCCTCCCCACTCTCGAGCAGAGTAGAGTAGAGCACTGCAGAACGCAGGAATCCACCCAATAGCAGCGTAAAGCATGAAGGTCGAATATATCCTAACCTAACCTGACACAAATTACCCTAAAAGAACGTAGCATAGCTCAACCCAACGCGCCGAAACCAATATTGCTGGATACCACAGCGCCAAGCAGAATACACTACAGCACAGCAGAACGCAGAAATCGACCGAATATTAGTGTATAGCACTAAAGTCGAAGGTATCCCAACCCAACCTGTCCTAACCTAATCTAGCCAAACTTGACGTAACTCAACTTAACGTACCGCGAGCACTGCTGCTGGCTTCACATGGAGTCAAGCAGAGTATAGTAGAGCAGTCTAGGTCACACAGGTCCACCGAAAGCAGTGGACAGCACGAAAATCAAGATCATCGTAACCAAACTTGACCCAACCTAACCTAACCAAACATAACCTTAATCTACCCAACTTGCCCCCATCCATATTGCACGCCTCTGCAGAGTCGATCCGAGTATAGTAGAGCAATGTAGAGGGCGGACATCGCCCGAACCTCTGTGGATAGCACAGTAGTCAAAGAAATCCTAGCCAAGCCCTCCTAACATAACCCAACTGAACGTAACATAAAACTAGCTGACGTGACGGGAGTACAATTACTGGCCGCCACAGAGCTAAGCAGAATATACTTCAGCACAGCAGAGCGTAGAAATCACCGCATTGCAGTTTATAGCGCAAAGGTCAAACATATCCTTATCAAACTTGACATAACTCAGCCTACCCAAATGCAGTTTAACTATGCATGACGTGACGAGCCCAATATCTCTGGCCACCCCCGAGCGAAGCAGAGAATATTAGAGCACATTAGAGCGCAGAAATGCACCGAAAAGCAGTGAAGAGCACGAAAGTCCGGGTAGCCGGTACTAACCTATCCAAGCGTAACACACCCAAACGTAGCCTATCTCAAACAAACATGACGATACCACTATTTCTGGGCTCAACAGAGACAAGCAGAATGTACCAGGGCACCGCAGAACGCAGATATCCACCGCATTGCAGTGTGCAACACAAAAGCCAAACATAGCCTAACCTAACCTAACCAAACGTAACATGTCACTAACTAATGTGCCGAAATCACCGATGCTGTCCGCCCCGAGCCAAGCAGAAAGTATTACAACGCAGTAGAGCGCAGACATCGGCGTATGGCAGTTTAAAGCACGGAGGTCTGGACTATCCTGTCCTAACCTCACCAGACGGAACATAGCCAAGCGTGGCATAGCTCAACCTAACTTGCCGAGACCACCATTGCTGGCCTCCCCAGAGCCACGCAGAATACACCAGTGGACAGCAGAGCGCAGAAATCCACCCCATTGCATTTTATAGTACAAAAGGCGAAGACATCCAAACATTACCTGATCTAGCCAAACCAAACCATACGTAGCGTGACTCAACGGAGCGCACCGCGACCACTGCTGCTGGCAACCCCGGTGCCATCAGACTACAGTAGAGCACTGTAGATCACAGGAACCCACGGAATAGCAGCGTAAAGAGAAAAAGTCAATGTAGCCTATCCTAGCCTACCCAAGCTTAACATATTAAAAGCGTAACCTAACTCAACCTAGCACGACGAGACCTCTGTTGCCGAACTACACAGAGAAAGGCAGAGTATATTAGAGGACGGAAGCGCGCAGAAATCCACCGCGTTGCTGCGAATGGCACAAATCCGAAGGTATCCGATCATAACCTGACCTAACCGAACCCAACCGAACATGTCGTAATCCAAACTAACGTGCCGCGACCGCTGCCGCTGGCCTACCCATAACCAAGCAGAAGATATTTGAACACGGTAGAGCGCAGAAATCCTAGGATAGCAGTGTACGGCATAAGAGTCACAGAAATCCTGACCGAACCTAACCTATCCAAACGTAAAGTAAATGAAACTAACGTGCCGCGAACACTATTGCTGGCGCAGACAGAGACAAGCGGAATATGGTAGAGAGCAGTAGAGTGCAGAAGCCCATGTTACAGCAGTGATGAGTTTAGAAGCCGAAGATATCCGAACCAGGCCCTACCTAACCTAACAGAACGAAACGCAATCTTTCTCCAATTAACGTGAAGCTACCAGTATTACTGGACCTCGCAGACCCAAGCAGAGCGTAATAGGGCAGGGTAGGGCGCAGATACCCACCGCATTGCAATGTATAGCGCAAAAATCACAGATATCCAAACGAAATCTAACTTAACCTAACCAAACCAAGCAGAGTCTAACCAAGCGTAACGTGTCGAGGCCACCATTGCTGGCCAGCTCAGAACCAAGCACAGAGTATTAGTGCATAGTAGATCGCAGAAATGCAACGAATTGGAGTGTACAGCGCGAAAGTCAAAGCTATCCTTCCTACCCTAGCCAGATG
>NW_016910432.1:14553-15922 GCF_001483705.2 Eufriesea mexicana
GCATAGTAGGTCGCAGAGATTCACCTAATAGAAGCGTATAGCCCAAAAGTTGGAGTTACCCCATCCTACCCTGACAAAACCTAACACAACCAAACGTAACCTGACACAACCTAACGTGCCACGACCACAATGGCTGGACTCCCGAGTGCCGAGCAGGGTATAGTAGAACAATCAGGAGCTCAGAAGTCCAGCGGACCGCAGTGTATATTACAATAGTCGAAGATATCCTATCTTAACAAAACCAAGCTTAACATAACCGAACGTACCCTAAGTAAACGTAAGGTACGGAGACCACTAATACTTGCCTCCCCAGAGCCAAGCAAAATATATTAGAGTACAGCGCAGTAACCCAACGAATGGCAGTGTATAGCACAAAAGTCATATCCATCCTTACCAAGCTCATCCAAACCTAACCCAACCAACCGTAGAATAGCCAGTCGTAACGAGAAAGCAAAACTGTTTCTGTCCTCGCCATAGACGAGCAGAACATATTAGAGCACACTAGAGCGCAGAAATTCGCCGAATATCTGTGTATCGCGCAAAATTCAAAGTTATCCTCTCCTACCCTAACCAAACGTAACGTAACCAACCGTTAGCATAACATAGCGCAACGTGCGGAGACCACTATAGCTGGCCACGGCAGATCCAAGCATAGCATACTAGAGCAAAGTAGAGCGCAGAAATCCGCCGAATAGCAGTGTATAGCATAGAAGTCGGATCTATTCCATCCTAACCAAACCAAACGGAACCTAACCCAACCTATCGTGCGGAGACCACTATTGCTGGCACCCGCAGAGCCGGGCTGAATATGCTAGAGCACAGTAGAGTGTAGAAATCGACCGCATTGCTGTGCATAGCGCAAAAGACGAAGGCAACTTGACCAAACATAATCTAACCTATCCTAACCAAACGTAACTTGCCGCGATCTCTGTTATGTTGCATTTGCGAGGTTGGGTTAGGTATATTTCGATTATGATAGCCATGACCTTCGCCTATACACTGTGTTTCTATGGACTTCTGAACTCTACTCTCCCCTAATCTGTGCTGCTCGGCTCTGGAGTGGTCAGCAGTAGTGGTCACGGCACGTGACTTTGAGTTATGTTACGTTTGGTTAAGTTACGCTAGCTTGGGTCAGGTGTGGACAGCACTGGCTTTTCGCTACACACTGCTATTCTATGGACTTCTGCGCTCTAAAGTGCTCTATCTTACTGTGCTTTTCTCAGGTGACGCCGGAATAGTGGTCGCGGCACCTTATGTTGACTTATGTTACGTTTGGTTAGGTTGGGTTTGGCTATGCAATATCGCCGGCTTTTGTGCTATACTCCGATATTCTGTGAATCTCTGTGCTCTAATGTTTTCTGCCTGAACC
>NW_016910432.1:16143-27365 GCF_001483705.2 Eufriesea mexicana
TATGTTCCGCTTTGTTAGGTTAGTACAGGATAGCTAAGACTTTGGGGCATATACTGTTATTCGGATTATTCCTGCTCTCTACGTTGCTCCCCTATACTCCGCTCGAATCTCGGGCGGCCATCGTGACGCGCTACGTTGAGTTAGGTTACGTTAGGTTAGGCTAGGTTGGGAAGGTTTGGCCAGGATTTCTTTGACTTTTGTGCTATACACTGCTATTCCGTTAACTTCTAAGACATACTGTGCTCTACTACATTCTGCTTGGCTCTGGGAAGGCCAGGAGCAAAGGTCACGGTACGTGTCGCTAAGCTATGCTACGTTTGGTTATGTAAGGTTTGGTCTGATTAGGTTAGAATATCTACGGCTTTTGTGCTACTCACTGCATTAAATTTCTGCGCACCACTGTGCGCTAGTACATTCCGCTCGCCTCTTTGGAAGCCAGCAATAGTGATCTCGGCGCGTTAGGTTGTGTCATTCTACGTTTGGTTACGTTAGGTACCGTCACGTTAGTTTAGGGTATCATAGACTTTTGTGCTACACACTGCTATTCGGTGGATTTCTGCGCTCTACATTGAACATCTGTACTCTGCTCGACTCAGGGGAGGAGAGGAGTAGTGGTCGCGGCACGCTAGGTTGTGTATTGTTACGTTTGATTATTACAGGTTAGTTTGTGTTTAGTAAGTATACCTTCGACTTTCATGCTACAAACTGCTACTCGGTGCATTTCTGCGCTCTACTGTGCTCTACAATATTCTGCTTGTCCCTGGGGAGTCCAGAAATAGCGGCCGCTGCGCGTTAGGTTCAGTTATGTTACGTATGATTAGGTTACTTTGCTTGGGCTAGGTTTGGGCAGATTTGGATTTTTTGCTATACACTGAGATTCTACGGATTTCTGCGCCCTACTCTCCTCTATTATGCTCTGCCTGGCTCTAGGGAGGCCAGCAGTGGTAATCTCGGCAGGTTAGGTTGAGGTACGTCACGTTCGGTTAGGATAGATTTGCTTGGTTTAGGCTAGGGTGGCTTTCACTTTCGCGCAATACACTGATATTCCGTGGATTACTGTGCTCTACATTTCTCTACCATCCTCCGCTCGTCTATTTGGAAGCCAGCAATAGTCGTCGCGGCAGGTTGGCTTGAGATATGTTACGTTTGGTTACGGCACATTTCGTTAGGTTAGGACAAGATAGCTTTCACTTTTCTGCCGTACAGAGCGATTCTATGGTTTTCTGCACAATCTGTTATTATCCGCTTGGCTCTGTGGATTCCGGCAATAGTAGTCGCCGCACGTTCGGTTTAGTTAGGCTACGTTCGGCTGTGTTACGTTTGGCTAGGCTTGGAGGGGATAGCGTTGACTTTTGTGCTATACACTGCTCTTCGATGTACTTCTCCGCTTTACTGTGTTCTAATATGCTCTGGATGGCGCTGGGGTGGCCAGCGGTTGTGGTCTCGCCTCGTTAGGTTACGTTAGACTACCTTCGGTTATATTACGCTTGGATAGGTTAGGATAGGATATCTTTGGCTTTTGCGCTATACACTGCCACTCAGTGGACTTATACCTACTACATTGCCATACTATTCTCTGCTCGACTCTAGGGAGGTTTGTAATAGTTGTCGCGGCACGTTAGGTTTAGTTAGGCTTGGCTTTGGCATGTTATAGTGGCTTTGGTTAGGTTCGGATTGTTTTGACTATCGTGCTATACACCATTATCCGGTGGAACACTGTGATCCAATGTGCTCTACTATATCCTGCTCGGCTCTGGGGAGACCAGCAGCAGTGGTCGCGAAACTCTACGTGCAGCTGTCCTACGTTTGGTGAGGCAAGGTTGGGTCGGCTTAGGACAGGTTGTCTACGACTTTTGTGCTATACACGTAGTGCTGAGGATTTTTGCGATCCTCTGCTCTCTAATTTGTTCTGCTTGGCTCTGGGGTGGCCAGAATTAGGTTAGGAAGGTTAGGTTAGGACATATTTGATTTTTGTGCTATACACTGCTATTCGGTGAATTTCTGCGTTGTACATTGCTCTACTATACTTTGAACGAATCTGGGCAGGCGAGCAATTGTGGTCGTGGCACGCTAGGTCAAGTTACGTTATGCTTGGTTAGTTTACGTTAGGCTACGTTTGCTTAGGATTGCCTTGACTTTCGTGCTATACACTGTTATTCGGTGGATGCCTGCGACCTACTGTGCTCTATTACATTCTGCTTATCTCTGAGGCGTCTAGGAGCTCTGGTCGCTGCACGCTGTTTGGAGCATTGCTACGTACGGTTAGGTTTGGTTATCTACGGCTTTTGTGCTATACACTGCAATGCGATGGATTTCTGCGCTCTGCTGTGCTGCAGTATATTCTGCTTGGCGCTGGGGTGGCCAGTAGTAGTGGTCTGGGCAGGTTAGGTTGTGTTAGGCTTCGTTCGGCTATGTTACGCTTAGTTACGTTAGGAGAGGGTAGCTTTGCCTATTGCACTATGCACTGCGATTCTATTGGTTCCTGCGCTCTACTCTACTCTAATATGCTCTTCTTCGCTGTGGCGAGGCTAGCAGTAGTGGTCGCTGTGCGTTACGATTGGTTATGCTACGTCAGGTTAGTTTACGTTCGGTCAGGTTAGGTTTAGGTATCTTCCACTCTTGTGCTTTTGACTACAATGCTGTCGGTGTCTGTGGACGACTGTACTCTAGGACATTCCGCTAGTCTGTGAGGACGCCCGCAATCGTGGTTTCGTCGTGTTAAATTGAGTTATGCTACGATAGCTTATGTTACGTTTTGTGAGGTTAGGACAAGGTAGCTTTGACTTCCGTGCTCTGCATTGCAATCTTGCGATTCCTGCGCTCTACTGTATCCGAGTATCATCTGTTTGGCTCTGGGGAGGTCAGCAATATTGGTCTCTGCGCGTTAGATTGGGTTGGGCAACTTATATTTATGTCACGTTTAGTAAGGTTGGGATAGAGTACCGTAGACTCCTGCGCCGTACACAGATATTCGGCGTATTTTTGCGCTCTGCTTTGCTCTAATACGTTCTGCTTGACCCTGGGGTGGCCAGTAACAGTGGCCTCGGCACGTTATGTTCAGTTACATTTCGATCCGTTACTTTAGGTTAGGAATGTTTAGTCAGGATTTCACTGGCTTCTGTGCTACACACTGCTATCCGCGGATTTCTGAGCTCCACTTTGTCTTACGAATTTCTGCTTGGATCTGGGAATGCCAGCAATAGTGGTCCCGGCGCGTTAGGTACAGCTATGCTACGTATGTCTATGACACTTCTTGGTATGTTACGACAGAGCAGCATAGACTTTTGTGCCATACACTGCTATTCGGTGGATTCCTGCCCTCCACTGTGCTGTAACATGCTCTGCTTGGCTCTGGTGTGGCCAGTAAGGTATGTCTCGGCAAGTTAGGTTGAATTATATTACGTTTCGTTTGGTTAGGTAGGGAAGGTTTGGTCAGGACTTCTTTGCCTTTTGTGCGGTACACTTGTATGGGCGTATTTGTGCCCTACACAATGCTCTACTCTGCTCTACTCCACTCTTGGGAGGCGAGCGGCTGTGGGCGTGGCACGTTATGTTGGGCTGTTTTGCTTGTTTAGGTTAGGTTAGGTTAACTTTGGTCAGGATTCCTTTGACTTTCGTGCTATACGCTACCTTTCGGAGGATGCCTGTGATCTGCGGCGCTCAACCATACCCTGCTTCGCGCTGGGGATGCTAGAAGCAGCGTTCGAGACACGTTATGTTGAGTTATGCTACGCTTGGTTAGGTTAGCTTATGTCAGGTTAGGTTAGGATATCATCATCTTTTGCACTATATACTTCTAGTCGGTTGGTTTCTGCGGTCTAGATTGCCCTATTATACTCTGATCGAACCAGGGGAGGCGAGCAATAATAGTCGTGGCTCGTTGTTTTGTGTTATATTACGTTCGGTTAGGTTAGGTTAGGTTACGTTTGGTTAGGGTAGCTGCGACTTTCGTGCTGTACACTGTTATATGGTGGATTCCTGTGACCTACAGTACACTGATGCGTTCTGCTTTGATCTGGGGAAACCAGGCGCAGAGGTCACATTAAGCTATGTTGACCTATGCCACGTTCCTTTGGGTAAAGTTAGGGCAGGTTAGGTACGGATATCTGCGGCTTTTGTCCTGTACAATGCAATGCGGTGGATTTCTACGCACTAATGTGCTCTGGTACGCTCTGCTTGGCTATGGGATGCCGGCGATGGATTCGGCACGTCAGGCTGAATCACGTTACGTTTGGTTACGTCACGTTTGACTGGGATGGGATAGGTTAGAATTGACATTTCTCTTGTGCACTGCGTTTCAGTGGTTGCCAGCGCCCTACTCTCCTCTCATGTGCTCTGCTTGTACGTAGGGAGGCCTGCAATAATGATCGCGGCACGTTAGGCTGAGATAAATTGCGTGCGGTTAGGTTAGGTTGCGTTGCGTTTGGTTAGGATATCTATGACTTTTCTGCCGCACACTGCTGTTCTATGGACTTCTGCGCTCTACTGTGCTGCATCACCATCTGCTGGCCTCTGTGGAGTCCAGCAATACTGTTCTCGGCACGATAGAGTGAGCTGAGTTACGTTCGGTTTAGTTGGGTTTGGTTAGGGTAGCTTCGACTTCTGCGCTGTGCACTGCTACTCGGTGGAATTCTGCTGTGTACGTTGCTCAAATGGCCTCTGGTTGGCTCTTGGGAGGACAGCAATACTGGTCGTGGCACAATAGGTTGTGCTACGTTACCTTTGGTCACGTTACGATACGCTAGGTGAGGACTGGGCAGCTTTGACTTTTGCGCTATACATACCAATGCAGCGGATTTCTGCGTAGTACTGTGCTTTAGTATAATCTACTTGCCTCTGTGGAGGGCAGCAAAAGTGGTCTCGGCACGTTAGGTTGTGCCATGCTGCGTTTGTATAGGTTAGGCTTTTTTGGGTTAGGTAAGGATAGCTTTGCCTTTTCTGCTATACACTGGCATCCTCAGGACATCTGCGCTCTAGTTTCCTCTAGTATTATCTCCATGGCGATCCTCTAATATTATCTCCATGGCGATGGGGATGACAGCAATGATGGCCTAGGCCCGTTAAGTATGATTGGGATGCGTATTGTTATATTACGTTTTGCGTGGCTAGAACAGGGTAGCTTTGAATTTTGTGGGTAACACTGCTCTTCGGCTGATTGCCGCGATATACGTTGCTCTACTATACTCTGCTCGAATCTGGGGAGGCGAACAATAGGGGTCGTGGTGCGGTAGATCGAGTTAGGTTTTGTTTGGTCAGGTTAGGTTGTGTTAAGTTTGGACAGGATAGCTTTGAATATCGTGCCCTATACTGCTTTTCGTTGGGCTCCTGTGATCTACAGCTCTCTACCCTACTCAGCTTGGTTCTGGGGATGTCAGCAGCAGCGGACGCGACACGTTATGTTATATTATGCCACGTTTGGTTAGGTTAGGTTGGACCAGGTTGGGTTAGGATATCACAGACTCTAGTGCTATACACTGCTCTTCGGTGGATTTCTGCGCTCTACATTTTTCTACGATAATCTGATCCGCTCAGGGGTGCGGGTAATATTAGTCTTGGCCGCTTAGGTTGAGTAATGTTACGTTTGGCTAAGTCAGGTTAGGTTATGATCGGTTATGGGAGCTTCGACTTTCGTGCTGTACATTGTTACTCGGTGGATTCCTGCGATACATTAGTCTCCAATGTGTTCAGCTTAGCTCTGGAAGGGCCGGTAACAGTGGTCTTGGCACGTTACGTTGGGTTAGGATACGTTTGGTTAGGTTAGATTAGGTTAGGTCAGGATGTCTAGAACTTCTGTGCTTTACTCTGCAATGCGGCAGATTTCTGTTCTCTACTATGCTCTGGTATATCCTGCTAGGCTCCGGGGAGGTCAGCAACAGCGGTCTAGGCACGCAAGGTTGAGATATGTTGCGCTTGGTACGTTTGACCAGGTCGTCTTCGATATTGCGCCATACACTGCTATTCGGTGGATCCCTGCCCTCCACATTTGTATACTAATGTCTGCTCGACTCCTGGATGGCCAGCTATGGCGGTCGTGGCACGTTGTGTTCACTTAGGTTACGTTTTGATAGGCTAGGTTAGGTTGAGTGTGATTAGGATAACTTTGACTTCTGTGATATACACTGCTCTTCCGTGGATTTCGGCGCTCTGCCGCGCTCTAGTGTGCTCTGCCTGGCTCTGGAGAGGACACCATATAGGGGTCTCAGCACTTTGCGTTGAGCTTTGTTACGTTCGGTTATGTTAGGTCAGTTTGGGTTAGGCTAGGGAGGCTTAGACTTCTGTGCTGTACTCTGCTATTCCGTGGATTTCTTCGGTCTGCATTACACTACTATTCTCTGCACGACTCTTTGGAAGCAAGCAATACCTGTCATGGCATGTTTGGCTGAGTTATGTTGCGTACGGTCACGTTACGTATCATTAGGTTAGGGGAAGGTAACTTTGAGTTTTGTGCTGTATTGTGCAATTGTATGGATTTCTGCGCTCTGCTCTCCTCTAATGTGTCCTGCCTGGCTGTGGGGTGGCCAGCAATAGTGGTCCTGGCGCGATAGGTTTTACTAGGTGAAGTTTGGTAAGTTTAGGTTAGGTTATGTTAGGTTAGGATGGCTTTGGCTCTTGTCCTGTATACTGCCATTCGGTGGATTTCTGAGACCCAATGTGCTCTAATATGTTTTGCTTGGCTCCGGAGAGGCCAGTATTAGTGCTCTCGGCCCGTTATGTTTATTTATTCTAGGTTCGGATAGGTTGGGTTAGGTCGGGCCAGGTCAGGATGTTTTTTACTGCTGTGCTTTCTTCTGAAATTTCGTGGCTTTCTGCGCTTTACAATGCTCCAGTATGTCCTGTTTGCTTCCGTGGAGGCCAGCAACAGGGGTCTCGGTACGATAGGTTGTGCTATGCCGCTTGCGGTTGTGCTAAATTGAGTGTGGTTAGCATGCGATGGTTTGGACATTTGTACTATACACTGCTATCCGCGGATTTCGGCGCTCAACTGTGTTCTGCTATTTTCCACTTGGCACTGGGGACGCCAGCAGCAGTGGTCGCGGCACGTTACGTTGCGTCATACAACGTACAGTTAGGTTATGTTAGGTCAGGTTAGGCTAGGCTATCTTCGACTTTTGAGCTATTCACTACAATGCGGTGCCTTACTGTGCTACTGCGCCCTACTACATTCTGCTTGTGTCCGTGTAGGCCTGAAATAGCGGTCCCGTTACGTCAGGTATTGTTAGGTTACGTTTGGTTACGTTACGCTAGTCTATGTTAGGATATGCTACATAGGAACTTGTGCCGTACACTGATATTCGGTGGATTTCTGCACTCTAATGTGCTCTAGCATGCTCTGCTTGGCTCTACGAAGCCCACCAGTGGATATGTCGGCATGTTATGTTGAGTTACGCTTCGTTTGGGTAGGTTAGGTTAGCTCATGTTGGGTAAGGTTACCTTACACTTTTCCGCCGCGTACTGCAATGCAGTGAATTTCTACGCTCTTCTGTGCTCTGGTATATTCTGCATGGCTTTGGGGTGGCGAGAAATAGTGGTCGCGGTAAGCTATATTTAGCTTTGTTACGTTAGGTTATGTTACGATCTTCTATGTTGGGATATGATATCTTCGACTTTTGTGTTATACACTGCAATGCGGCGGATTTATGCGCTCTATTGTGCTCTAATACCTTCTCGTCGGCTCTTGGGATACCAGCAATAGTGGTCTCGGTACGTTAGTTTGGGGTATGTTAAGTTTGGTCAGGTCAAGTTTGGATAAGCTCGGTCAGATTATCTCCGACTTTCGTGCTATACACTGCTTTTCGGAGGATCCTTGCGCTCTTCAGTGCTCTACAGTACTCTGCTTGGCCCTGAGCACGCCAGCAATAATTGTCTCGGCACGTTTTGTTGTGCTATGTTACGTTTCGTTATGTTAAGTTAGGTTAAGTTCGGTAAGGGTAGCTTTGACTTTCGCGCTATACACTGTCGTTCGTAGGATATATGCGCACGACTGTACTCTACTACGTTCCGGTTGGCTGTGGGCAGTCCAGCAATAGTGGTCGCGGCACGTTAAGTTGAGGTAGGCTACGTTTCGTTGGGTTACGTTTTCCTGGGTTAGGTCCGGAGAGCTATGAATTTTGTGATATACATTGCGATTCTATGGACTTCTTCGCTCTACTGTCCACTGATATGTTCTGCACGGTTCTGGGGAGCCCAGCAATAGTGGTCGCGGTACGCTAGGTTTAGTTATGCCACGTTTGGCTACATTAAGAGTGTATATATTGGGATAGGATAGCTTCGAGTTTTGCGCTATATACTGCTATTCGTCGGATTTCTGCGCTCCACTGCGATCTAATGTGTTCTGCTTAGCTCAGCGGAGGCCAGCAATAGAGGTGTCGTCTCGTTAGCTTTAGTTATTCTACATTGGGTTAGGGTAGGTTAGGTCCGGTTTGGTAAAGGTATCTTTGGCTTTTGTGCTATACACTGCTATTTGGTGGCTTTCTACGCTTTACTGTGCTGTAGTATATTCAGCTTTGCTCTGAGGAGTCCAGCAACAGCGTTCTCGGCATGTCAGGTTAAGTTAGGCTACGTTTGAATATGTTAAGTTCGGCTATGTTAGGATATGCTAATTTTACTTCCGTGCTTTACACCGCTGTTCGGTGGATTGCTGTGATCGACTCTTCCCTTATACATTCTGCTTTGCTCTGAGGTGGACAGGAGCAGACGTCGCGGCACGTCATGTTGAATAATGCTACATTTGGATATGTTAGATTAGCATATCTGAGGCTTTTGCGCTATTCACTGCAATGCACTGGATTTCTGCGCTCTACAGTGCTCTAGTACATTCTGCTTGCCTCCGTGGGTGCCAGAAAAAGTGGTCTCGTCAAGTTAGCTTCATTTATGTTACGTTTGGCTAGGGTAGGATTGGTTTCTATGACCTTTGCTATATTCACTGCTGTTCGGTTGGTTTCTACGCTCTATTGTGCTCTAATATGCTCTGATTGGCTCTGGAGGGGGCAGCAATTTGAGTCCCATCAGGTTGCGTTGAGCTACACTACGTTCGGATAGGTTAGGTTCGGTCAAGTTGGGCCAGGATGTGTTTGACTTTTGCGCTGTAGACTGGAATGAGGAGGATTTCTGCGCTCTGCTGTGCTCTGACATATTCTGCATGTCTCTCGGGTAGCGAGAAACAGTGGTCCCGGCATTTTGGTTTGAATTAAGCTACGTTCGGTTATGTTACGTTCTTTGACGGCATGAGAGGATAGTTCAGACTTTTGTTCTATAAACAGGTATCCGCGGATTTCTGCGCTCTCCTATGTGCTTATATTTTCTGCTTGGATCTGGTGTGTGCCAGCAATAGTAGTCTCCGCTCTTTAGGTTGAGTTAAGCTACATTGTGATACGTTACGTTTAGCCATGTTAGCATAGGGTAGCTTCGACTTTTGCGCCGTGCACTGCGATTGTATGGGCTTCTGCGCTCTACTCTCCTGTACTATGATCTGCTCGGCTCTAGTGAAGCCAGCAATAGTGATCTCGGTACGCTAGGTTGAGTCTGGTTGCGCTAGGATTGGCTAGGGTACGATACGTTTGGTCAGGACGGCTTTGACTTTTGTGATGTACTCGGCAACGCGGTTGATTTTTTTGCACTGCATTGCACTGCTAGCATCTGCTTGAATCTGTGGGGTGGGGGGCAGCAGTAGCGGACGTGGAACGTTTGGCTGTGATATGTTACGCTTCGGTGAGTTAGGTCAGGTTATGTTTGGTTACGATTGCTTTGACCTTTGCGTTATACGCTGCTATTCGGTTGATATCTGACTCTGCTTTGCTGCACTAGCATCTGCTTGTCTCTGGTGAGGCCAGCAACTGTGGTTGCGGCACGTTTGGTTGGCTCACGTTACGTTTGGTTATGTTAGGTTATGCTATGTTTGGTTAGTATGGCTCTGACTTCTGTGCTATACACAGCAATTCGGTGGATTTCTGCGCCCTACCGTGCCATAGTATGTTCTGCTTGTCACTCGGAAGACGGCAATAATGGTCTCCGTGCGTTATGTTGAGCTTTTCAAAGTTTGTTCAGGTTACGTTTCGTTATGTTAGTATGCGGTAGCTTCGACTATTGTGCTATGCAGTGCGATTCTATGGATATGTGCGCCCTGCTCTCCTCTAATATGTTCTGCTCGTCTCTGAGGAGATCAGCAACAGTGGTGTACGCACGATAGGTTGAGCTATGTCCCTATGGATATGTTACGTATGGTCAGGTTGGGATAGGACAACATTGACTTTTGTTCCATACACTGCTGCAAGGTCGATATCTGTGCACTACATTGCTCTACTAGCACCTGCTTGTCTCTGGGGATGCCAGCAATAGCGGCAGTGGCACGCTCGGTTGATTTAGTTTACCCTAGGGTAAGCTAGGTTAGGTTAAGTTTGGTTAGAATGACATTGACCTTTGTTCTGTACACTGCTCTTCTGCCGATATCTGCACCCTGCATTGCTCTACCAGCATCTGATTTTCCTGGGAGGTCAGCAAAACTATTCTCGACACCTTATGCTGAGTTTTGCTGAGTTCGGGTAGGTTAGCCTAGGACAGGTTGGTTTACAGTACCCTCCACTTCTGCGCTATACACTGCAATGAGGTGGATCACAGCGCTCTACTTTGCTGCATTATGTTCTGCCTGGCTCTGGGGAGGATAGCGACAGTGGTCTCGCCAAGTTAGTTTGAGTCAAGCTACGTTCGCTTATGTTACATATGGTTATGTTAGGATAGGGTAACTTCGACTATTGTGCTGTGCACTGCGATTCTAGGGATTGCTGCGCTCTACTCTCCTCCAATATGTTCTTCATGGCTCTGCCGAGGCAGCAACAGTGGTCTCGGCACTTCAGGATGTGTTATATTACGTTTTCTTTCGTTACGTTTGGCCATGTTGGGATAGGACAGCTTCGGCTTTTGAGCTATACACTGCCATACGGTTGATTTCTTCACTCTACTGTGCTCTAATATTTGCTGCTTCGCTCTGGGTAGGCCAGAAATTGTGGCTGCGGCATGTTTGCTTGGGTTATGTCACGCTTGGCCTGGTTTGGGTAGGTTGAGCTCGGTTAGGATTGTTTTGACGTTTGTGCTCTGCATTGCCCTTCGGCGGATGTCTGCGCTCTAATGTGCTCTAGTATATTCTGCTCGGCTATGCGGAGGCCAGTAGTGGTGCTCTCGGCACGACAGGCTGTGCTATGCTGCGTTTGCTTGTGTCACGCTTGGTT
>NW_016910432.1:30936-34806 GCF_001483705.2 Eufriesea mexicana
GCAATAGCGGCAGTGGCACGCTCGGTTGATTTAGTTTACCCTAGGGTAAGCTAGGTTAGGTTAAGTTTGGTTAGAATGACATTGACCTTTGTTCTGTACACTGCTCTTCTGCCGATATCTGCACCCTGCATTGCTCTACCAGCATCTGATTTTCCTGGGAGGTCAGCAAAACTATTCTCGACACCTTATGCTGAGTTTTGCTGAGTTCGGGTAGGTTAGCCTAGGACAGGTTGGTTTACAGTACCCTCCACTTCTGCGCTATACACTGCAATGAGGTGGATCACAGCGCTCTACTTTGCTGCATTATGTTCTGCCTGGCTCTGGGGAGGATAGCGACAGTGGTCTCGCCAAGTTAGTTTGAGTCAAGCTACGTTCGCTTATGTTACATATGGTTATGTTAGGATAGGGTAACTTCGACTATTGTGCTGTGCACTGCGATTCTAGGGATTGCTGCGCTCTACTCTCCTCCAATATGTTCTTCATGGCTCTGCCGAGGCAGCAACAGTGGTCTCGGCACTTCAGGATGTGTTATATTACGTTTTCTTTCGTTACGTTTGGCCATGTTGGGATAGGACAGCTTCGGCTTTTGAGCTATACACTGCCATACGGTTGATTTCTTCACTCTACTGTGCTCTAATATTTGCTGCTTCGCTCTGGGTAGGCCAGAAATTGTGGTTGCGGCATGTTTGCTTGGGTTATGTCACGCTTGGCCTGGTTTGGGTAGGTTGAGCTCGGTTAGGATTGCTTTGACGTTTGTGCTCTGCATTGCCGTTCGGCGGATGTCTGCGCTCTAGTGTGCTCTAGTATATTCTGCTCGGCTATGCGGAGGACAGTAGTGGTGCTCTCGGCACGACAGGCTGTGCTATGCTGCGTTTGCTTGTGTCACGCTTGGTTAGATTGGGATAGGATAGCATAGGCTTTTGTGCTGTGCACTGCTTCCCAATGGATTTCTGCGACCTATATTGCTCTTCTATACTGTTCTCGGCTCTCGCGTGGCCAGCAATAGTGGGCGCTGCAAGTTAGATTGAGATATGTTACGTTTGGTCGTGTCACGTTTGGCTATGTTAGGAAAGGATAGCTTTGCTTTAGTGCTATGGTCTGGTATTAGGTTGATTTCTGCGCCCTACAGTGCTCAAATATTTTCACCTTGGCTCTGGGTGGGCCAGCAATAGTGGTTTCGGCACGTTATGCTCAGTCATGTTACGTTCGGTTAGGTTGGCTTATGCTAAGTTTGGACAGGATAGCTTTAACTTCTGTGCCGTACACTGCGATTGTACGGATTTCTGCACTCTACTCTCCACTAGTGTTTTCCGCTTGACCCTGAGGCCGCCAGCAATGGCGGTCGCGGCGCGATGGGTTGAGGCAGGTTATGTTTGTGCATGTTACGAATGTTTAGGTTAGGAGAGGGCAGCTTTGACTTCAGTGCTATAGTGTGGAATTAGGTGGATTTCCGCGCCCAACTGTGCTCTAATATTTTCAGCTTTTCACTGG
The DNA here is from genome assembly GCF_001483705.2 of Eufriesea mexicana. Lineage (NCBI taxonomy): Eukaryota > Metazoa > Arthropoda > Insecta > Hymenoptera > Apidae > Eufriesea > Eufriesea mexicana. The sequence goes on from NW_016910432.1 coordinate 32,428, forward strand.
GAATGCCAGAAATAGTGGCCTTGGCACGTTACGTTGCGTCAGGTTACGTTCGGTTAGGCTGTGTCAGGAGAAGTTTGGGCATGATAGCTCAAACTTTTGTGCTGCACACTGCAATTCGCTGGATTTCTGGGCTCTAGTGTACTCTAGCATGTCCTGCTTGGCTCTAGGGAGGGCAGCAAAAGCTGTATCGGCACGCAAGGATGAGTTATGCGACGTTTGGGTATTCTCTATTGGTTCGGATTGGGTTTGGGTGGCTATGACTTCTCTGATATACACTGCGATTCTATGAACTTCTGCATTCTACTCTCCACTAGTGTGTTCTGTCTGGCTGAGAGGAGGCCAGCAATGGTGGTAGCGGCACGCTGACATTAGATATATTAGGTTTTATTATGGTTCGACTCGCTAGGTTAGGAGAGGGTAGCTTTGACATTAGTGCTATAATGTGCTATTAGATGGACTTCTGCGCCCTATTGTGCTCTAATATTTTCTGCTTGGCTTTGGGAATGACAGCAATAGTTGTCTCGCCACGTTATGTTTTGTCAGGTTACGTACGACTGGGTCGGGCTAGGCTAAGTTTGGTTAGGATATCTTCAACTTTTTTGCTGTACACTGCTATTCGGTGGATCTCTGCGCTCTACTGTGCTCTAGAATGTCCTGCTTGGCTCTGGGGTGGCAAGTAATAGCGGTCGCTGCACGTCAGTGTAAGTTAGAATTCCTTCGGTTATGTTACGATTCTTTAAGCTAGGAGAGGGTAGATATACCTCCAGTGTTTCAGTGTGCTGTTTGGTAGATTTCTGGGCCTTACTGTTATCAAATATTTACAGCTTGGCCCTGGCAAGGTCAGCAATAGTGGTCTCGGCACGCTGTGAGTAGTCAAGTTACGTTCGGTTAGGTTGGGACAGGCTAAGTTTTGTCAGGATAGCTTTAACTTTTGTGCTGTAGACTGCTATTCAGTGGACTTCTGCTCCCTACAGTGAATCATTGTATTCAGCTTCGCTCTTATAAGGCCAGCAATAGGGGTCACGGCACGTTATGTTGAATCAAGTTACGTTCGGCTAGGTAGGGTTAAGCCAAGTTAAGTTAGGAACGTTTCAACTTTTGTGCTATGCCCTGCGATTGTATAGACTTGTGTGCTCTACTGTCTTCTAATATGTTCTGCTTTGCTCTGGGGAGGTCAGCAACAGAGGCGTAGACACCTTAGATTGAGTTATGTTACGTTCGATTATGCTACGTTTGGTTATGTCATTCCCGGATAGCTTGGACTTTCGTGCTTTACAGTGCTGTTCTTTGGATTTCTGCGCTCTGCTTTGGTCTAATGTTATCTGCTTTGCTCTGGGGAGGCCAGGAACTGCGGCCGCGGCGCGTTATGTTGTGTTATGTTACGTTTGCTTGTGTTTCGTTTGGTTAGGTTAGTATAGGATAACGTTGACTTATGTGCTACATACTTCTATTCGGTGGACCTCTCGGCTTTTCGTTGCTGTACTCTACTCTACTTGACTCTGGGGACGCCAGCAAAGGCGGTCGTCGCACGATCGGTTGAGTCAGGTTACGTTTTGCTAGCTTATGTTTGCGTGGGTAAGGCCTGTATAGCATTGATTTCTCTGCTATACACAGCGGTTCCACGAATTCCTGCGTCCTACTCTCCTATAGTATGTTCTGAATGGCCCTGCGAGGCTAGCAATGGTGTTCGCGTCACGATAGGGTGTGTTAGATTACGTTTGATTGGGTTAGATTGCGCTGGGTTTGGCAGTGGTAGCTCTGACTCTTGTACTTCTCACTGCTACACGGTAGATTTCCGCTCTGCGCATTGCTCTACTAGCATCTGCTTGTCTCCGCGGAGGCCAGCAACAGTGGTCGCGTCACGTTATGTTATGTTATGTTACGTTTGGTTATCTTAGGTGAGGATAGCTTTCACTATTGTGCTGTACATTGCTATTCGGTGGACTTCTGAGCTCTGCTGCGCTCTTGTATGTTCTGCTTCGCTCTGGGGATGCAAACAACAGAAATCTAGGCACGTTAGCTTAACTTAGGTTACGTTGGGTCATGTTATGGTTGTTCAGGTTAGGCTAGGATAGCTTCGACACTAGTGCTATAGGCTGCTATTCGCTGAATTTATATGATCTATATTGCTCTACTATACCCTGCTCCACTCTGGGGAGGCCAGTAATAACGGTTCCGGAAGGTTAGGTTGAATTAGGCTACGTTTGGGTAGGCTATGTTTGCTTTGCTTATTTTTCAATGGATCTGGCTTTCTTGCTATACACTGCCCTTCAGTGAATTTCCGCACCCTACATTGCTCTACGATATTCTGCTCTACTCTCTGGTGGACAGCAATGGTGGTAGTGGCACTTAACGTTCAGCTAGAATACTTTCGGGTAG
>NW_016910433.1:0-52249 GCF_001483705.2 Eufriesea mexicana
AGCTGATAAAAATTTTTTCACCTAATTCGATAGAACAGAACCTCCTCTACCAGAATCGATGGTTTTTTTCCGAATTTGAATGCGCGTTCTTGAAAAAAAGTGCCGGAAGTGAGAGTGTGTGTGACAGGTTACTGCGTAGTTTCCCGTCGGGGCTTATTTTGACGAAATAGGGACTGCTGCTAAAAATTTTTTCACCTAATTCGATAGAGCAGAATCTCCTCTAACAGAATCGATGGTTTTTTTCCGAATTTGAATGCGCGTTCTTGAAAAAAAGTGCCGGAAGTGAGAGTGTGTGTGACAGGTTACTGCGTAGTTTCCCGTCGGGGCTTATTTTGACGAAATAGGGACTGCTGCTAAAAATTTTTTCACCTAATTCGATAGAGCAGAATCTCCTCTAACAGAATCGATGGTTTTTTTCCGAATTTGAATGCGCGTTCTTGAAAAAAAGTGCCGGAAGTGAGAGTGTGTGTGACAGGTTACTGCGTAGTTTCCCGTCGGGGCTTATTTTGACGAAATAGGGACTGCTGCTAAAAATTTTTTCACCTAATTCGATAGAGCAGAATCTCCTCTAACAGAATCGATGGTTTTTTTCCGAATTTGAATGCGCGTTCTTGAAAAAAAGTGCCGGAAGTGAGAGTGTGTGTGACAGGTTACTGCGTAGTTTCCCGTCGGGGCTTATTTTGACGAAATAGGGACTGCTGCTAAAAATTTTTTCACCTAATTCGATAGAGCAGAATCTCCTCTAACAGAATCGATGGTTTTTTTCCGAATTTGAATGCGCGTTCTTGAAAAAAAGTGCCGGAAGTGAGAGTGTGTGTGACAGGTTACTGCGTAGTTTCCCGTCGGGGCTTATTTTGACGAAATAGGGACTGCTGCTAAAAATTTTTTCACCTAATTCGATAGAGCAGAATCTCCTCTAACAGAATCGATGGTTTTTTTCCGAATTTGAATGCGCGTTCTTGAAAAAAAGTGCCGGAAGTGAGAGTGTGTGTGACAGGTTACTGCGTAGTTTCCCGTCGGGGCTTATTTTGACGAAATAGGGACTGCTGCTAAAAATTTTTTCACCTAATTCGATAGAGCAGAATCTCCTCTAACAGAATCGATGGTTTTTTTCCGAATTTGAATGCGCGTTCTTGAAAAAAAGTGCCGGAAGTGAGAGTGTGTGTGACAGGTTACTGCGTAGTTTCCCGTCGGGGCTTATTTTGACGAAATAGGGACTGCTGCTAAAAATTTTTTCACCTAATTCGATAGAGCAGAATCTCCTCTAACAGAATCGATGGTTTTTTTCCGAATTTGAATGCGCGTTCTTGAAAAAAAGTGCCGGAAGTGAGAGTGTGTGTGACAGGTTACTGCGTAGTTTCCCGTCGGGGCTTATTTTGACGAAATAGGGACTGCTGCTAAAAATTTTTTCACCTAATTCGATAGAGCAGAATCTCCTCTAACAGAATCGATGGTTTTTTTCCGAATTTGAATGCGCGTTCTTGAAAAAAAGTGCCGGAAGTGAGAGTGTGTGTGACAGGTTACTGCGTAGTTTCCCGTCGGGGCTTATTTTGACGAAATAGGGACTGCTGCTAAAAATTTTTTCACCTAATTCGATAGAGCAGAATCTCCTCTAACAGAATCGATGGTTTTTTTCCGAATTTGAATGCGCGTTCTTGAAAAAAAGTGCCGGAAGTGAGAGTGTGTGTGACAGGTTACTGCGTAGTTTCCCGTCGGGGCTTATTTTGACGAAATAGGGACTGCTGCTAAAAATTTTTTCACCTAATTCGATAGAGCAGAATCTCCTCTAACAGAATCGATGGTTTTTTTCCGAATTTGAATGCGCGTTCTTGAAAAAAAGTGCCGGAAGTGAGAGTGTGTGTGACAGGTTACTGCGTAGTTTCCCGTCGGGGCTTATTTTGACGAAATAGGGACTGCTGCTAAAAATTTTTTCACCTAATTCGATAGAGCAGAATCTCCTCTAACAGAATCGATGGTTTTTTTCCGAATTTGAATGCGCGTTCTTGAAAAAAAGTGCCGGAAGTGAGAGTGTGTGTGACAGGTTACTGCGTAGTTTCCCGTCGGGGCTTATTTTGACGAAATAGGGACTGCTGCTAAAAATTTTTTCACCTAATTCGATAGAGCAGAATCTCCTCTAACAGAATCGATGGTTTTTTTCCGAATTTGAATGCGCGTTCTTGAAAAAAAGTGCCGGAAGTGAGAGTGTGTGTGACAGGTTACTGCGTAGTTTCCCGTCGGGGCTTATTTTGACGAAATAGGGACTGCTGCTAAAAATTTTTTCACCTAATTCGATAGAGCAGAATCTCCTCTAACAGAATCGATGGTTTTTTTCCGAATTTGAATGCGCGTTCTTGAAAAAAAGTGCCGGAAGTGAGAGTGTGTGTGACAGGTTACTGCGTAGTTTCCCGTCGGGGCTTATTTTGACGAAATAGGGACTGCTGCTAAAAATTTTTTCACCTAATTCGATAGAGCAGAATCTCCTCTAACAGAATCGATGGTTTTTTTCCGAATTTGAATGCGCGTTCTTGAAAAAAAGTGCCGGAAGTGAGAGTGTGTGTGACAGGTTACTGCGTAGTTTCCCGTCGGGGCTTATTTTGACGAAATAGGGACTGCTGCTAAAAATTTTTTCACCTAATTCGATAGAGCAGAATCTCCTCTAACAGAATCGATGGTTTTTTTCCGAATTTGAATGCGCGTTCTTGAAAAAAAGTGCCGGAAGTGAGAGTGTGTGTGACAGGTTACTGCGTAGTTTCCCGTCGGGGCTTATTTTGACGAAATAGGGACTGCTGCTAAAAATTTTTTCACCTAATTCGATAGAGCAGAATCTCCTCTAACAGAATCGATGGTTTTTTTCCGAATTTGAGTGCGCGTTCTTGAGAAATAGGACCAAATGTGTGCGTACGTGTGACAAGCTACTGTGTAGCTTCCCGTCTGCCCTTATTTTGAAGAAATAGGGTCTGCTGATTTGAATTTTTCTATTTACTTTCGTAAAATGTTCTCTCTTCTAATAGAATCAATGATTTTTTTCTGATTGTGTCGGATGTGGAAATGTCCTATGTGTTAATCTATAAAGTGTGACCAAAGGAGATTCCATGTTTATTTTGCTATATTTCTGTACCATATATATCTATGCCATGGAGTATACTTAGATGACATGGTAATAATATTAAGTAATTAGGATTATGAAAGAAAAACCATGGAGGTAATGGAACAAAAAATGGATTTTGAAATTATTGGCAGTAGCGAGGACATTCTTGTGAATGCCAATGAAATAGAGCAATGAAAAATTGTTGATTATTACTTAAACTTAATAAATACTTTTGCCAAAATATATCCATAATGTTGCAGAAAGTTTATAAATTATTAGACTGATTGTTAGTAACAAACTGTTCACAATGTATACTTATAGTGAAAATAAAAAAATTATTAAATTATTAATTTATAAGGTGAAAATGTATACTGTAATGTTTTTACTTTCTGTGGAACATTATATTGTAGCCAAAAATACAGAGGAAATAAAAATAATAATCAAATTTATGCAATAAATTTGATTCAATATATAATTAAAATAGTTGATCAAATGTATTATTAATTGCAAATGAATATCGTTAATAGTAAATTGTTTACCACGAAAATTTATAATAGAAGTTCAAAAATTAAAAAAATTACTGATTACAAATTCATACGTTCAACGCACATGTGTTAAAATATACTGATAAATCGCCAGAAGTTTATGAATTATTACACCGATTGTTAATAACAAATTAATACTGTTACTAACAAACTGCGCGTAATCTATATTTATGATGAAAATGAAAAAATTAATAAATTATTGGCTATGAGAGTGGAGAATCAATAATTAATAAAATCGACGAAGTTCGAAAATTTTCGATCGGGGTGGGGGGACTCGGCCGATCGGAGGCTATATAAAGGGCGACGCGACGGAGCAGAAGTCATTTGTCAGTTCGCTTGCGGAAGTGTAACATCTAATTATCATAGTGCGCGAGGGGTGGGGGTTCGAAGTGAGGTTGGGGCTGGCTACCCCATCCTCACCCCACCCCATTAAACAATTTAATAACAATTTCTTTTTGTTTTCAGCTATTAATTTTTTTTTTCTTTCAGGTTTTAATTATTTTTTATTTTTTCAGCTTTTAATTATTTTTTCTCTTTCCAGATTTTATTTCTTCGCTTCTATTCATTTTTATTTGTCTATTCGAATATTTCGTATAATATTCGAATGTCTCATCGTTGGGTTGTTTATCTCTCATCGTTGGTTCCTTCGTGTCTCATCGTTGGTTTTAGGCTAATTCTTCTTCAGGGTTCTAATTATATAATCTTTTTTGAGATTTTAGTTATTTTTCTTCTTCCAGATTTTATTTTTATATAAACATTCTAATATTTCACATAATATTCGAATGTTTCATCGTTGGTTTGTTTCTGTCTCATCGGTGGTTTGCTCTTTCTACTCGGTTAACCTTCATGGTTTCTATTCCTTCGTTTTCTTTCCTCGTACTGATACGTTTTCTTTCAGGTTTATATTAACAATAATATATTCTGTTTTAGCTTTTAGGTTCTTCAAGATTTTCATGTTTGTTCAAGACTTCATTTGGTACACATCAATGTATGACGCGGGATGCGTTTAGACTTAAGTAGACCTAAGTAATAAGATAGATGCCTAGACTAAGTTCCATGTGCGTGCTATCTGTCCAAAGGTACGCTACCTAACTTGGAGCGAAACATATAAATTCTTTATTCTTTCCCTCTTGCCCCTCTCGTTCACCAAATAGAACGTAATTGTTCTCGCGATAATCGCGATCGTTCTTAAGTACCCACTAGCCTGCGCGACGTACTCTCGTGTGCTTTATAACCTCGTGTTTCGTAAGTCATCCAAACGACTCGTTCCGACACTCATCCTCGCCACTGCCACCCTTGTCACGCGTCGGTTCTAGGGTGGTCGGCGGGCTGGCACTCATCTGGGTCAATTCGAGGGTCTGTCGGCCCTAGTCGTCCTGGGCACCAGCGCGTGCACGACCGGGGTATGGGCCCTGTAGCCGACGGTTCGTCGACCATTCTCGTTCGCGAGTAAGTCATGGCAGGGTCTGTGGTGGCTGGATGGGCTAGGTTCGAGTCGGGAGGGTGCCGAGGCACGAAGTTGTCTTGTACACGAGAGTACGTCTCGTAGGCTAGTCGGTCTTTCGAATAATCGCGAACTCGTTCGGGCGCGTCGGGATTTTTTACTTGCTCGCGTCTTTCATTCCCTATTTTTATGGGAACTTAGAAATATTAGAGTCTACTGAAATAAATTATCTTAGCGTTGCGACAGTAGAGTATTAGTATACCGAATCGAAATCCCTTTTGTGAGACACGATATTTAATAAAGTGTCAGTAGATTCTCTTTAACTTCTTTCGCTCCAAGTTAGATTAAGCTACCTTTGATGCGGATAGTACCAGTAGGTTGCGCCACTAGGGCGCATGTCTGGGTCCCGATGCGTAGCCACCTCCACGTGGTGAGACCTGGTAATTGGAATCATTTTCCAAAGTCTTTGGAAAATGATTCCAAGCTGAGAGCTATGCATAAATTATGTAGATTAAGACATGTTAAAATATTTGTAAATTTACTTTTCATTTTTATTGCAGGAAACATCATCGATATTTCCAAGTATTATATTTCTTTTCAGGTTCTAATTACTTTTTGTTTCTTCAGGTATTAATTATTTCCTCTTTCTTCTTTTTCTTTTTTCAGACCTTCTCTAACGACCTCCTTGCCCTATATCCTTTCTCGCCCAGGTATAACCCGCAAACCACGCTCGACTAAACTCGCAAACAAAACTCGTCGGTCGAGCAAACATCCAGGCCCAGCCCATGCTTGCCGGTTAAAATTGCCAATTAAATCAAATTTACTGCTTCGTTCGGCAAAAGTGCCATTTCTTGCATCGCTGGCCATCGGCGACCGAGCGATAACGTGCACGCAGAACGGGCGAAAGAACAGACGACTACCTCTAGAAATGGAAAGGCGAAGAATCCGCGATGCAGCGGAGAGACAGAGCCGGTTAAGGGTGAAATCGCGCGGGGATGAAATCGCAGATGGGTGAGCGACGTGGCCCAATCTCGGTAACCTGGTCACGTCCCGGAGTCGCGAGATGCGTGTGCTATCTCGAGGAGCAGATGCCGGCTTTCCTTATCCAGCCAGCCTTCGAACGCGCGATCCGCATACCGTAACGAGCCAAATTCCCCCTGTCGTAAACGGCCAAAAGCTACGACCACGGACTCCTGTACTGTCTGAGACCGAGGTGAGGCCAGAGTTGCGAATTCGACCGGATGCCGAGGGTCTGGGTGCGCCGATGCTAACGGAGATGGAAGGATCTAGGTATCCTGGAGGTGGGATTACGTGGAGAAAGTCAGGAGTGTCTGTCGGAGCGATGGATGTGCGAATGGAAAGTGCTCGGTGTGGAGAGTTAGAGGTATGAAGGAAGTGTTTGGATCCGGGGTTTAGGATCTTCGTGAGAACGGAGGGTGCAGGGTTGGTCGAGGCTTCAGGTGCATGTGGCTGGCTGTGTTTCAAGACTGGTTAGATGGAGTGACAAAAATGGAGAAACAGGGAGAGCAGTTGTGGAAATTCGTGGTGAGTCTGTTGAGAATTCCGAGTTCAGGGGTGGGCGTCAGAGTTGGAGTTTCTGGAACTACTAGTTTGGTAAAGGTTTCGATGTTTGTTATGCGTAACTAGGTATTATGGCTGGTATAGTTAAATACGATTATGATAATTCATCTCGAATGATTCGCTGGAAAAAGGGCCCGTTTGCGAGCCAACATCCCTATAGGATTCTCAAGGGGTGTTTCGTCCGAACCCTTCTTTTAGAGGAAGATATCAGACGATTTTCGCGTCTTTTTACAAACGCAAACTAGCTTTGAAATACGATCAAATTATTGAATCGAAACCTACGAAAGAGTCGAAATGGCTGTAGCAATCCAATAGGTTCTGATTTCTTAATTTATGCAAAATTTTTAGCTCGCCACGATATTATTCGGAAATGTCAATATAATCAAATTAAACAGTTAAAACGTATAGAAGAGTAGAAATGGCTATAGCAATCCGATAGGTCCCTAATTCCTTTATTTATGTAAAATTTTTAGCTAACCACGATATTAGTCGAAAATGTCGATATAACAAAATTATTCAGTCAACACCTATAGAAAAGTCGAAATGACTATGGCAATCCAATAGGTTCTTATTCCTTCCTTTATGTAAAATTTTTAGCTCACCACGATATTATTCGGCAAATGTAAATATAATCGAATTATATACTATATACACTTATATACTATTATATACTATAGGAGAGTCGAAATGGCACTTACAAACAAGATTCAGGCTTTCGACCTTTGGGAATGAGTGGAGAAAAATCAGAAGTCGAAGGAATTATTGCGTGGAAAATTATTCGTCCACGAAAAAGCACTTTTAATCCATCGACTCGCTCCATCTGTCAAATGGCGACAATTCGATGACCATAACTGCAATTCCGGTCTCTCGTAAAGGCAAACTGGCGCGATCTTGGTGCAATAAATCTTGCAGTTGCTTACGTAGAAATTAGATTAATCTAGGAGTTTCTCTTGCAACACTTCTCTGGCAAACACGCTACCGAACAATTTGTCTCGAACTATCGTGGCTGAACGCACGATCGATCGATCTTCCGGGAGTAAAAGATATGAAACATTAGCCGAGTTTAGCTGTTCGACTGTTACTCGTCAAGCTGTTACGGTTAGTTTATCTGTGCCCGATCTTCAACGAACCGATCCATAACGCTGCAACGCGACGTGGTTCGCGATATCCGCTGGCCTCGATCGCGTGAATCACTGATAGATCCAGCGGTTGCTCCTCATCGTGCTTTACATTACGTTATCTGATCAAACACCTGAAACATCGACATCGCCATGATGTCACGATAGAGGGGTCGTGAATTATAAAATATCCAAGTAGCGAATTGATAACACAGAAATAACGTGGAAATATACTCAGACCTTCTTCGACTCTACTTTCCTTTTTCTAAAAAAATTACACTTAACCCTTTGCACTCTGAGCAATTTTTAATACGACCTATCAGCAACTCCGAGTCATTTTACCTTTCCTGTTAGCTTTTATAGTAGAGTGTTTACCAATCATGTAGCATTTCATTTTTATTAGTTATTCTGCCAAAGGTATATTGGTATAATATCTATCAGGAAATATACAGTAACCCTGTATTTCGAGAATTTTATTTAACAATATTTGATATAAATTCAGCACAATTCTAGTGCCACAACAATGGCAATGGAGTTACAGGCTATCTTATAATGTTGTCATAATGGCGACAACAGAGTGCAAAGGGTTAATCTTTTCATCCCTTATATATTTTTCTGTACATATTTTGTCTTTCTTTCACACTATCAATTCAAAAATTCTGATATACCTAAACAGGCGAAAAATCGGATCAGCAATGACATCAAATATTCGGAATTTAACACATTGCTTACAGGCGACGAAATATTTCGTTTTTAGGTTTCTTCGACTCAATCGATGATTTAAGGAATTAAAAATGGATTTTCTTGTTACGTTACCAGGGTAAAAGATGTATAAGATATACACAGTAATATTTACGAATACCTTATGCGAATATAATACTAAATGCGAATTAAAAGGTGCATATATGCATCGTATAAAGTATTTCTGGATCGCCCGAATGTGTTAATAGAGCGATCTCGACCTAATAGTCGTGCGATGATTACTGCTGGAATTTCGAAGATGGTTTTCAATCTTCCCACTTTGACCTGTTATCAAATGCTCTTTCATTAAAAAGGAATTACCCAAACTCGCCTCTATTATTTGTTCTCCTATCCAAATACGAAAAGACAATTACATTTCCTCGCTACGTTAATAACAATTCCTCTCGCCGAATGAAATGAAATCTCTCCAAATAATAACAAGACCAACAACGACAATGACAACGATAATGAAACTCTTCAATGAGCTGCGCGGAACAGGCTCGAAACGCAACCGGAAACGGGACGATCATCCCCCGTTACACAAAGCCTCTCGCGTTGTCGCGAAATTTCCAAGCTTTCCTTTGCATTCGCGGAACTGTTTCAAACAGAAGTTTGATTGTTCTTCGTCTCTCGCAGTTTACTGGTGTCCAAACTTTTTTACAAGTTCGCCACTTTTTACAGAAACGAGAGGCACTCTAACTTTCGCGAATGGCACCGTGACTTCCCGTTCTTCCTGCATAATTCAACGCGAACGAAAAGGACGACGCGGGTAAGATCGTCATACCGAGAAGTACACTCGAATTACGTTCCAACGACACGAGCGGAATCCTTCGAAATTGCCAGCGCTGAGCGCGAGGGGTTGGCCCGAACTCACCCCTCTTAACGTCACCGGGGCGCGAGGAATCGATCCTAGGCCGACTTCGATCCGCTGTGGCTAAGCACAGCACCAGAAGGCGTGCTAATTTTTACGAGGCCACCGATCGACCGCGAGACAATGATCGCGAATGCACGAGAACCAGGAAGCAAGAATGCGGTCCGACCGGATTCCGGTTTCACTCGCGGTTCGGCACCGCGGTTCTTATCGAACGCACGTGACAATGGCGTTACGAAGCGCGCGTTACGCCCCGACAATCGATTCGATCCGCTATCGTCGCTCGTTCGTACGAAAAAGAGAAAAGAAAAAGTAGAAATAAAATAAAAAGGATGGAAAAAGGAGATCGCGAAGTATCCCCGATACGCGCATGTTATTTCCTCTGACGATCGATATCGATGTATAAACGGAGCGCAGCGAACCGCCGCGGGATTTCTGCTCTGTTAAAAAAGAGAGAAATTATTGCCAACAGGGAGAAATATGAATTCGCACGGGCTTCCTTTTAGAGACGAACGTAGAAAGCTCCGGCGAACCACATAAATTTCGCGGAGGTCTTTTTGGCCAGAAATTTATAAAAGCCATCGCAATATGTTACCCGGCCATATCGGGCTTTATCGAGAAAAAGGACCAGGCGGGAGATATTCGATGGACGATAATTTACGCACCACGGAGAGGGCCAAGTATAATGATACAAACGCATTATGCACACGTCCAACGTGGACCGTGCTTGCGCCGTGACCGATCGACACCGAGCTTTCCTTCCAACGGGGAACGTCCGGGTGTGCCATTATTCGACCATTCCATTAGACAGCTTGTCTATAGGTGTCTGTAATTGAACGCTAATAATTTTCTTCCCTCGACGAACAACGTTTCGAACAACCAGGCACGTATACGCGTTCCTCCGTGAATCACAATTTAGCGCCCCTAACCCCCTATTACCTGTCAAATCTTCTCTTCTCCCTCAAATGATAAAAAGGGAGATAAAATCGGGGAAATTTAAGGACAGGGAAAATAAAATCGACAGAATTTAAGGACTAATAACGATCGATGTCGCAAAGGGGCACCAGGTGCCGATGAAGCGGAGAGCCCGAAAGACTCGATGGCCCCAGCAAATGAAATAGAAGCGCGAAATAGAGATATACGTGGATTCGAAACTTCAAAGTTACACAGGGGATTAAAAAGGGGGATTACAGAGAGTTAAAAAAGAGAATAACGGAACAGGTAGAATCAATGGGAGATACTGTCACGGTATGATCCCTTTACATCCCATAGCTGATAGCGAAAAGGGGGAAAAAGTGGAAAACGCTTTGACTTTTACGATTTTATTGCTGCGCGACCAGCCCCCCGGCCCCCGTGCCCCCGTACAAGTTAATCTCCGCTACCGTTCGAAGAATAATATTACCATAATCCAAGCCGCTGGAAAACCGCAGGACACGCTCGGCGCGCGGCGTATTTAAACGGAGGACGAGGGGGCACCGGGGGAAAAAGAAATATTAAATAACACGGGACAAAACTGATCAACCGCGACGAATCCTATCCCGTGCCCCGTTCTTCTCGCTGCGGCAGCCGCGAATTCGAGAGCTTTTACTTTCGCGGGATCGATTAAAGCGAAACCCAGGAGAAACCGAACGCGGGGATAATAAATTCCAGCGATACCGGGGTTTCCGCGAGGCTCGCAGCCGCGTTACGAATGAATGGCAATGGGACGCGAGTGGCGAATGCGAAAGGGTTATTTATTTATTCGCGTTATGAAAGGCGCGAGCGTGGCCGAGGAATCGGAAACAAAAGTAAAGCCCGGCGAATAAATATCTGCCGATGTCGTCCTCCGGTGAATTCAAAGGCTGTTTCCAACGCAGTTTTTGAAACGTCGCCAAACAGCCTGCTGAAATATTAATTAAGCGAAGAAATGGCGGTGTTGGACGGTCTGGAGGTGCTCCGATAAACGACCCCAAGTTCCCTTTGTTTCCAGAGATTTCCATTTTTATCGGGGAAAATTTTCATCCCGCCGTCCTAATAGGCGATATTAATTTTTTAAATTTATGTTTCTTTTATTCTAACCATTTTTCTCTGTTTTTTGAAGATTGGAACAACGTAAATAAATAGAGAACTTTGAATTGTGGGACCACCATGGCCCCACTGAGGAGGCAACGCTGATCACTGATGACCGCCATGACAGTCAACGTGTTAATCATTCTGTAAGAGTGATTTTTAAAAGAGTTCAGGGCACCGACGACCCCCAGTTTCTTTTGTTTCCAAAGATTTCCATTTTTATCGGGGAAAATTTTCATCCCGCCGTCCTAATAGGCGATATTAATTTTTTAAATTTATGTTTGTTTTATTCTAACCATTTTTCTCTGTTTTTTGAAGATTGGAACAACGTAAATAAATAGAGAACTTTGAATTGTGGGACCACCATGGCCCCACTGAGGAGGCAACGCTGATCACTGATGACCGCCATGACAGTCAACGTGTTAATCATTCTGTAAGAGTGATTTTTAAAAGAGTTCAGGGCACCGACGACCCCCAGTTTCTTTTGTTTCCAAAGATTTCCATTTTTATCGGAGAAAATTTTCATCCCATCGAGTTTCCATGTAACGATCAAGCTGAAGAGCGATCTTCCTCCTCGAGAGCCAAGGTTCGTTTTAAACAGGCCCCCCTGCAAGTTGAGGATCAAGGCGTTCTGGGTAAGACGAAGTTGAAATTTTTAATATTTGTGCAACGCATATAAATAGAGAACTTTGAATAGAGAACATTAATAATTTGAGAAATTCTTTTTTTTTTTCTTTTTTCTTTGCCATATTGTTTGATAAGGCATCATTATATCATAAGATTAATGGAAATTTTATCGTGACCTCCCATATAGAAAGCGTGTGGCAATCAAGGTGTTAATTTATTAAGAAGTTACCCCTTTGCACTCGAGAGGCGCCCTTTAGTCGCCATTTGATTAAATTTCGAAGATCGATATTAATTAATACGTCAAATTTAAGATAATGTAATGGTGTGCGAAATATCGAAATCAAATAATTCCATATATTAATTATTATACAGTTTCTTATTTACTGCTCAAAAAATATCGTCAGCTTTATAGCAGAAAATCTTTGAACTCCTACTTTTCTTTAACCGAAAAATCGTCGAGTGCAAAGGGTTAATTTATAAACTGCCTCCATGGAGCAAAAATTTTCATCAGTTTTCCTTCCTTTCCCTGGTTACTTCTTCTAACACTCGATTCGAGTATTTTCCCGCGTAAAATTCCACCCCATAACCTAACGAGTCGATAAACAGTCAGACCAAAAGGAACCACTCGATGGTAACCGATTACTATGTTCAATTTCCTCCTTAAATTCCGGTTTTAATTACCGAAATAGAAAAATCAAGGCGTATAGTAATACATCTAGCTGTATGATCGATAACGACGCGAAAAATTGCTTCCTCCTCGCAGTTGCATCGATTTGCATTCGCGTTGGTGCCGCGAGTCGCTCGTGAAGCCTGGCCGATAGAAGCCACGGAGACTTTTAATCGAATTTCGTAATTCATCGATTAAATCAAGCTCCCTCGAACGCAGCTTAGTCTTGGGGCAAACGAGCACGTAGTCGGGTGGTAAAAAATTGTTAAAGATCAGCCAGAGGCGGCTGGAATACGCTTGACTTCAAATTACAGTTATGAAACTAATCCTAGGATTTTCACGCTCCTTCCTCGCTGCACCCTCCGAGAGCCTGCCAGCTTAAAGGAGCTCTTCGAACTCTCCACTTTTACCGCCCTTTTTTCCGACCACGTCGTCGTCTAAATCTGCTACAAATTCTCATGCACGCTAAATACGATTAATTCAGCTACCGGCGAGCGCGAATCCTGTCCCATCAGCCTGCGCCGTCATCTTGCCTTCCCATCGGACAGCCGTCTTCCAGGTATGCCATATAATATAACAATTTAAATTTCCTAATACCCGGCATTAAGTAATTCCACGTTTTCCGTGATATACACAGCGTTCGAAGGAGACTCTAACATCTTAATAACCCATCTTAACAGGAGAGGTGGATCGATTTTGTCCGATCTGTCTCCTCCCGACTACAATATTTCCATCACGCAAATACTATGATTCCCCGAATGTCGTAAATTTATAAACACCGTAATACTCCGATAAGAAATTCGTCGCAGTTCCGAATCACGATATTCATAGGAAGGAGTAAAAATACCTAATCCGCGCTTTCAGGGCACATAGTAAAGAGTCAAAATCGAGCATAGAAGTTGATAATCCTTGAAATACAATTTTAGGGGTATTACTATTCATTGGGAAATACCATATGGCCGAATCCATAGCCTAGGTAAAATACCATGGCACATTGATACTTGGCTATCATATATACCAAGTATATACCTATTTTCTGTTTTTCCCGGGTATATATCGCGGGAGTACTCTGGCAATTGCATCGGTTTGCGAAGCCCAGGGTGCTCACTTTCGCGGTTAGGGTGGCTATCTGCTCTAGAGGAATCGGGTGTCTTCTCGAAGATTTCCCCCACGTAGAAAAGAAAGTGTATACCTGGACTATGGAACAATAATTCGTTTGCAATAGTTTAATAGTTTGCAACCCTAACCCTTGGACCTGAAATTTGGAAACTCCATTATTCATACCATTCAATAGCAAAATGTATAGTTCAACCAAGAATTAATATAAATGCTAGACCTAGCAGGACGCGGTACATGAAAACACACAGTATCAGGATAACACTTACAGTCCAATTACTATTACATGCTATACACAATCTTCTCAAAGAGCCGTACGTCGCTAAGAACTGTCATTGTCAATTAGAAAGCTAGTGACAACATAGAAGTATACCTTCTGAGTGTGCATACGACAAAATTTCGAGAATAAAATAATATCGTAATGACCTATAGCCTTGCAACGATGGTATCAGGTATGTTGCAGGCTAATAGCGATGTTTGGGCCTTGGGGACTTTCCCTATTAGGCGACTGTCAAGAGATCGTGATTCACCATTTGGTTTATAAGGACCCTAGTTTTCTGGAAAAGCTCAGTCCTAAACGCAGTACAGTCCAGAGGGTATCATTGTAACCCATAAGGACATAATAAACGCTGCAATTTCATTTGAAAAATTACAACAAATAGCCATCGACCCATATCTCTTCTCCCAACGACAAGTCACTGAACTCCTAATCCCAGTTTCCTCGAACCTAGTTCGACCAACGTCCGATCCTCGGACCGCAATTTCGAGGGTAGAATACGCGAGGATATTCGAGGATATTCTTCACAGGAACGTGCACAAAGCGAGCACGAACAGTGGAAAAGTCTGATACGTGCCACATGTTGCGCACGCAAAACCGCGACCCGAGAATACCCCATTCAGCGTTACAGAATCCATAGAGGATCCTGGAACTTTCGCATACTGCGGGCGATCCGCGTGACTCAAGGCCGCGTCGCGTATACTACAAAGAGAGACAGTCGGTAGACGGAAAGCGATATCGGGCTGGATCAGCGATCTCTCGCGAGAGATCGGTGAATGGGCGTCGGGGCGATCGAGGTGTCTAGCATTCCCAGGAATCCGAGACAGCTAGAGCCGTGATCCAGCGGCAGCCTCCACGAGGATCACCGGTCCGCGTGATCTATAATCGCGCTACCGGCGCGGAGCAAGCGGGTAAAGCGGAGAAATATACCGGAGCAAGCGGTCAAGGAGGATTGTGTAACCGGGAGCGGGACGAGTCCGCAGGTTCGATTCTCATAACGATCGATCGAGTTCGGGATCGAGTTTTCGCTCGGGGTTCCCTTTCTCACGGTAATTCGAGTCGAGACCGCGGGATCAGCGTGTACGTACGTACGTGCATGCGTGTACAGCGGACACGGCCGTGAAATCAATCGAATTCTCCGCCTGACCACCGACCTGTTTCCTGCATAGCGTGGACGCTCGCGAGGACGAATCGCAGGGAATCGGCGAGGTGCGCAGCTTTCGCTGAGACCGATCAGTGTCTGATGTTCCTTCCTCGGCTGGATCTCGCGGTGGCGTGACGCTGATGGCGCGTTAGGCCGCGTTGTTCCATGAATTATTCCTGTTTGCCCAGGCGAACGCCGGATGGCAATCGCTGCACGTCCATCTTGGTCTATCGCGGTTGATGGCTTTGCGCCGCG
This sequence comes from Eufriesea mexicana, assembly GCF_001483705.2. Classification (NCBI taxonomy): domain Eukaryota; kingdom Metazoa; phylum Arthropoda; class Insecta; order Hymenoptera; family Apidae; genus Eufriesea; species Eufriesea mexicana. The sequence continues at coordinate 15,524 of NW_016910433.1, forward strand.
TTGAAGCTTCGCTTTGCGATATTAATTATGGAAGCAAAGAAATACGCAATGCGTCCGTAATAGAGAACGTTCGAAGGTACGTGTAGACGTTAGATCTATTATGGTAGAAAATCACCGGTTTTTAAATTTTCACGTACGCATATTTGTGTCTTGAGGTTGATGGCTTCGGTGTGGCGTTGAAAGTATACCTTGCGATATTAATAATGACGGGAACAAAATACGGAATGGATCGGTAATAGAGAACATCCGAAGGTCCTTGTGAATGCTAATCCATCGTGGCCCAAATCATCGTTCTGAGGACTTACACGCGCCGATCTTTTCAATGTCAATGGCTTCAGGTGCCGTTGAAACTCCACTTTGCGATATTAATAATTGCCGGAAATAAATACGTAATGAATCGGTAATAGAGAATATTCAAAGGTCCGTGTCAATACTAAATCTATCATTACCCAAATCACCATTTCTAAAACTTTCACGCGTCGATCTTAGTCTTTCGTGATCGATGACTTCGTGCGATATTGAAGTTCCACTTTGCGATATTAGTAATTGCCGGAAATAAATACGTAATGAATCGGTACTAAAGAATATCCCAAAGTCCGTGTCAATGCTAATCCTGTCATAACCTAAATCACCATTTTTGAAACTTTTAAAGATTAATTTTTCATATTCGACGCCACTGTCTCAATCACTCTATGTCTCGATGATCGCTTTCTTGCGATACACCTATGATCAATTTTCTTATTCCTATTATTTTATCTTTTATTATCGTAATTTTTGTTTAATCACCGGTCATGTGATCGTGGTAGATTTTGCATCGAAGAGATACGAGAATTTATTTGCACGCGTACGACGACAGACGCCATGAAACAGTTTTGCTTTGAAAGGGCTGGCAACGTGTCATATCGCTAATGGTACTTTTTAACTTTCTTTGATCTTTACAGAGTTTAACGAATAATGCACAACCTATCATGCACCGGGAAAAATGTTATTTAACGTAACGTTATATAACATTTTCCTTCCTTCTGCTTCGGCAAGTTTTACTACCTTGTTACGCAACGTGCTATGTTATACAACGAAATTGACACTTTAGGAAGCGAGAACGGAGTATATCGAAAAAGTTCCGAATCAAATTTAATTTAAATAAAGGGACCCTTTTCGCGACGGAAAGGGTCTTGTCTCTGCGATGAAAATTTTCAGCGACGAAGAATGACCGCGCTTCGCGAGTTTCGCGTATTCCATAAATACCTAAATATTCCATAAATACGCGAGCAAATTTTTCTCCGTACTCGAGATTTTAGAAGCTACGTTTCATAAACTTAAACTAGCGAAACTCTGCAAGCGGATTTAGAATTTTTTTAAACTCTAGCAAGTCTTGGCAAGGAGAGGGCCATCTACGTAAGACGTTCAACGTTAAGCACATTCACGGCGCACCTTTGTGCTCAAATTTCAGAATTTTTAAATTTTAGGGAAGATACTAAAACTTTCTTCTCGCCCTTCGTCCCTTGTAGAGCTACATGTTATCTATATATGAGCTGCAAAGTTCCTTTATTTCACGGTCTTTATAGATTATTGACAAGGCAAACACTTTACGTACACTCCTAATACTTTGACACTGCTTTGACAATGTGTGTAATGTCCATACAAAAATCCTTAATTTTGGAAAAATTACTATGTAATACGTGCAGCGAGAAATTTTATGGTCTTTAATCACCTTCGCCAAAATTACTGACCAAAATTTTCAAAGTAGTCGATGTAGTACTTATATATAACACTTATAGTATAGGTATAGGAAAAATGACTGAACTTAGGTATCAGAACAGACTATAAGTTCATTCGTATTTTTCAAGAAATTTAATACAAATTGTAATGCAGATAATACATTCTCTACTATTTGAATCAATCATGTATTTACCCTGAGAGTGTAATTAAAGCAAGATACGACTTAATCTTTTGACACTATGATAATGAGTGTAATGTTCATGTAAAACTCCTTCCTGTAAAAATTTCGAACAAGTTATAATGAAATTTGATTGCCTAACTATCTTCACCAACATGATTAAAATAGAGTCAGTGTAATGTTCATGTAAAAATCTTTAATGTAAAAATTTCAAACAAATTATAATGAAATTTGATTTCCTAACTATCTTCACCAACATGATTAAAATAGAGTCAGTGTAATGTTCATGTAAAAATCTTTAATGTAAAAATTTCAAACAAATTATAATGAAATTTTATTGTCTAACTATCTTCGCCAAAATTACTAAAATAGAGTCAGTGTAATATTTATATATAACACTTATAGTAGAAAAAGTAGCTAAACTTGGGTACATTTTTCAAGAAATTTAATACAAATTGTGAAGCAAATGAAACACGTTCTACTAGATACTACTTACAATTAATCGAAACATAGCAAGTCAAAGTGAATCACACATATACCCGAAGATATTTTACCAAATATTTTTTAATATTCCATGGGTCTTCGTTCCCTAGTTATTATATCTCAAATTCGTCGCAACACAGTATTAGATAACTGCTAAGTCATCTATTCGTATTTATTTATGTGCATTAGATAAACTCCAATCCGGCCAACTTTCATCCCTTACTCATTCTTATCACCCTATTGCTCACTCCAACCCCGACTCTTTCTTCATCATCCTTTCTTAACTTTCGATCTACCTTCGATTCCCCCATTTACTTCCTAATTTTATTTAATTCTATAAATATTGCCAATAATCCCAAAATCACCATTCTTGTGCTACTAGTCGGCTTGGAGTGTCACTGTTCAAGATCTGGTACCTACTTGGCCGCGACATTTCTCTCAGAGTTTCCATGTAACGAAAATAAATACTTACTAGGAATACAACAGTCTAAAACTCTCGTTTATCTAGACTTCAACAGAAAACCAAATGATCTTCGTGTTCCGATATTTTCCGCGAATTTCGCCATTAACATCCAACTACGATTACGATCTACGTGCAATCGTCTCAAGGACAATTGAGGGACACTCCAATCAACAGCAGCTTAATTTAACCGACAGTGCTGTGGTCGCAAACTGCGCTCGTTTGACAAAAGTTAGCGGAGAACTGGCACGGGACAGACCAAAGGGACAGGGTCCTGCGAAATTCAACTTGGTGCCAAACTTGCTGCGTAACACCGACGAATCACGCTCGGAGACCTAACCGTGAACCCGCGAACTCCCGAATTTTATTTCGTCTTCCTCCTCCCCTGTTCCATTCACGAGTCTCGAAATTTTAATTCGATAACGGAATATTCGCCCGATTGCTCGTCTATTCGACCGTTTCGCTCGGAAAGTTTAACGCCGTTGAAAGGCACGTCCCACCGAATCTCGATCGATGTCGATCGAAGCATCCGAATCGGTCCAACCGGGATATTAACTCACGAATTACGCGATTCGTTTCCGCTTCCTTCGACTCGGTCGAGGAGGGAAACGGACGAAAACGGAACTACACCCTGGCTTTCTTCGCCATTGCGTTCGTTCCAATGGGAAACCCTTCTTAGTGCTACGTGAAACTTTCTTGGTATCTCTGCGCTAGGTGGAAGCAAGTGCTCAGCAGGGTTTTGAAGGACTGTGATACCTGGAACACTTCTTTCTGAAAGTTTCTCTCGAGGTATATGAACACAGATGTAACGAAAACTGAATTGGTAATCGTGTTAACCTGTCAACCTTTCACTGCAAACGACGTAATTACGTTTCGAGACTTTCGAATGATCTTCCACCTTTAAATGATCTTCGACCTTTGAACGATCTTCGATTATCCTCAGTGACCATTAAATATAAATCTAAATCTCAATGAAGAATCTCTCACGTCTTTGATAAAACTTTGACTCTCGATAACAAAGCCTTAATGTCCTACGACCCTGGATTATCAATAACGACTCTTCAATATCTCCTAAGTGACCTGTAAATGATCTTGAAGTTCGATGACACGACTTAGCTGACCCCTCTGTGACCTCCAAGTGATCATTACTCCCGATAACTCGACTTCGATCGATTTCAATGACTTCCAAGTAACTCGGAGTACCAATGACCTAACCTCGATGAACCTTCGTTAACATCTAAACGACCTTGAGGACGAATGAATACCCTCAACGGCCTGTTGCGTCCGTCAAACGATCACGACTCTCAGAGACATCCTGTAATCTTCCATTTGTCTTGACCGAGATGCCTAATTTTAAACCATCAGACTGTTCACCTGCCTGCATGTCTCCATTACTCTGCTCTGTCATTAAAATCAATAAATCTGAACCGACTAACTCGCGGATGCCGACGGACCCAACTGCCGCTCCCAAAAGCGCAGCGTGATCGACGAAAAGCGAAAAGGGAGAAGCGAAGCTCTAACCAACTAAAAATTTATCCATTACTCATCCCTCTCCCCCGACCTAACCAGTCGTGACCAAAGCAGAAACCGTCTGAAGCAAACGTCGACTCTGTCTGCCCCGCGCAGTCGACGATTTCCCTGATACTTTTAATCATCGTGGACGAGTTTGCAGCGGGAAAAATCAGCCGCGGCATCGATACGGGGAATACAGGGGGATGTTTCCCCCGATGCGAGAAACTTTCCCGCGGAGTTTCGTTAACGTAAATCAAAGTTCCGCGACGAGCGTGGATCGTAACAGACCCCGGCAGCTTCGGAACGCCTTTGGACGTTGCTCCACTTTATTTATCAGCCCGACTGCCATCGATCCCTGCCCCTTTCCTCGTGTTCCTCCTCTGCCAGCCGAATCGCAGGCAGAGAGAAAAAGACGGGAAAAATGGCGGAAAGGAGAGAGATATGAAAGACAGACAACGACGAGAGCGTCGAGATCGATGAACATCGATTTCCATCGCGCTCGTCTGAGCTGCACAGGGCTCGAACGAGCTGGCTGAAATTAAATCATGCCCCTTAAAGGAGACACGATTGCACGTCGATTAAGCGAGCTCGATCCCGTGCGTTTCTCTACGTAATGAAACGGTGGAAAATTCGATTAATCCAATTCCAACGGCCATCCAGGCATTATTCGCCGATTGTAACGACGACTCGGGAGTAACGTCATTGCAGATGGCGCTGCGTCGTTTATGGTACCTGATCGCGTCGATACATGTCCCGCTGTTATTGGCCAGCTAACCGTCGCGAGTGTGTCTTGATTAGTTTCGAATTAATCGCTGGATGGAGGAGGTCGACGAAGGTTAACGCGGAGGTGAAGCTTTTCGGACGATGGGTCGAGAGGATGGACCTAGATTGGCCTAAGTGGTCAGAGGGATTAGACGTTCCGAGCTGGGTTTCTTGGGATCGGGTATGATATGCGTGACGAACGAAGAAAGCAGGGACCTTGATTGGTCCTTAAACGATTACGGAGATTGGACTTGGGTCACGTGTCACAGGGAAAGTAGACCTTGGTGGATCCTCAAGTGATCGTGGAGATCGATGTTTTCGAGTGATCTTGAGATCACGCGTGATACGCGTGGCACGTAAACAAAGTAGACCCTGATTGATCTCTGATCAGTTACTGGGATTAGGGTGTCTCGAGTCTCGCTTCTCGTGTTTGCCGTGAGTAATGCCCTCGATTGGTCCTTAATCCTTATCTAGCTAGCTTTTTATACCCGATTCTCGCTAGGTTGTAGCTGGTTTCGGTACATATGTAGGAATTTTACTTTATTGGCACGCATTTGTCAGAAAATGACTCTATTTCTTCGCACACTGATCTGACGACTATTTAATAACCAACTTTGCAACTGCTTAGTAACTTCTTAGTAACTCGCTATGTCCTCCAGAATGGGGCCTTTTTAAAGCCCGTCCAGGGGTCAAGCGCCTCCCTGAAGGAGAGGAAACTCCCTCCAAGCCCTGGTCAAGGATAGTGGAGATTCCTGCCTCCAAGTTAGCCCCTCCGAAGGATCATCCTCGCGGGGACCCTGCCCGAGAGGTGACTGGGGTCATGTCACCCTCGGTTTATGCCGGGAAAAGTCGGGGTTGCGCGTGGCCACCTCACGTGGCCTGGCCCCGATCTTCTATGGCCCATCTGGCAGCCATATACTAACGATTCTCTAGACCTGAGTTCCAAACGAGGAATCTTCCACTCTACCATAATAAACGAGTGTCAGTTACCATTCTACAAATATGCGAAAGCTTTCCGTCTTGTCATTTTCCACGTGACGCATTTTCCTCCTATCCACCTCGAAAGCAAAATTAGGCGAAATTCGTGAAAATTTCAAAGAGATAATTATTCTTCAATTCCCCAAAGAAATGTAATGCACAGACACGTATATAGCTGTTACTATATGTTATTATTTCGTAGAAAAAGTACACGTACATACTATCTCTCAGAAGATGAGAGAGATTACAGTGTTTCGAGTCCCGAAGAGTGGAAAATTCTCAGATTTCCTTCGATTTTTGATTTTTCCGGAAAACGTGGCACATTATTCCGTATTGTTGGCAAATATTGTCCTTTGTCCGGTAATATCAGTGGATGATAAATTCCCCTGGTACAATGTGACGATGAAAACAGAGCTGCTTATGGAGCTTGAATAATTACTCACAATTATTCACGATTATTTCGTCACAACTATGTCCAAGTCTGACTGTACAATCAAGATTAATTACGATCCATTTCGTAATTCGATTGGGTGGATTAAACCAATAACTTCATTCGCCGACGAATTCCTAATTGATTTCTAACGAGAGTTTTATCGAGACTATTAGGTCGACTTACATCCTTACCAACGCAAAGATAAATTGCGTTTAATAATTGATGGTCCCGTGTTATCCACGGAGACAGTCGACGATACGCAGTGGACAGGAGCAGAAATTTCGTTCCATGGAATTTCCAACTGCAACCGACGTCATCTTAACCTACATGATATATACCGTTTCACTTTGTACCACCGACAAAAGTAAAACGTGCACGTTAATGTTACAATCTCGCGATGCACCGTGCAACTGCAACGTGTCCAAGGATCCGCTATTGCATCTTTAACTGCTCTTTCCCAGCTGGGCCTGTCATTTCCATCTCCGTTGCTATGGCTAATTTAGTAGGTCGAAAGATATCTCGGGCCGGCAGAACAGAAGGGTACGCTTTGCGTAAGGCTTTAACGCGATCTGATAGAGAATAATCGTCGAAATTGTTCTGAATCCCTGATTAGTCCAGGTTTATCTGATCAAATACCATAATGGATTTGAGGCATAAATAGAAAGCAGTGAATATAGCTAAGAACCTAGAGTATAAATCGCTCAGTCATAAGCTCTCTAATTGAATTTTTCACTTGCTCTAAAATCTTCCTCCGCGTTTCTGCAATATTAATCGTCCGGATTATCGATTAACATCGGTGCTTCGAATGCACGAGAAGACTATATATCGAGAAGCTTCCTTTTATCGTTTAAGTTGATCGAGGAGACGGTATAAATATATCCGAGTGGTAACCAAAATGGAAGCAAGAATAAGAACCCGTCTCGGGAAAATAATTTCACGCGAAATATTAAAAGGAAATAGTCTGCAGTCGAGCGAGAAATTTTACTCGCCTAAATAAACACCGTGCTTAAACGGGAGTTAAATACATCACCTCTCGGGGAAAGAGAATATCTACATTTTTCGATTCACCTCTTACCTGCCACGCATACATTCTTCTAACTCCGAATTGCGACAATTTTAAAATCTAAAAAAAATTCTTTCTGTACTCTTATGGTTACTTAATGAAACCTCATAGGTTTCGGAATGATCGAATAAATACTTACGTCGAAAGAAAATTCCCAAAAGTACCCAAATTTTCAGCGTTCTATATCAAGGTATTTTTGTAAACCGGCTTAAAAAAGTCAATTTTTTTTTTTACATTTTGTCAAAGTATGTGTTTCCGAGAATATTTGTGTAAAAGGATTTGTTCGAATTCGTAAAATTAACAAAGTTATAGATGTTTAAAGTGCGACGTGTAGGCATTGTACAATGGGTAACAAAAATTTCAAACGCGTTTTTCTCGAAACCGTAGTTTTTGAACTTACTGACGGGATATCTCGCGTTCTAATTGACCGATTGACTCGAAATTTGGAGGAGATCTTCATAAGAGGTATCTTTATCCCGTGAATTACGTATTTCAAAATCAGATATTTTTTTCTATTTTTGTTTAGCACCGAAAGGACGAAAAGCAGAAGAAAAATCGATATTTAAGTTTCGAAATGCTGCCATCTTTTAATTTTCAAAATTTCACTATTTTGATGATTTGTGCTATAGCAGTACTTATACTAATTAAGATACTTTTTAGTTTTCTCGTTTCGGATAACCAGATGATCCTAAATCACGTCAGGCATTCACGACTTACCTAGGCTATATAATTCTCAGAATTTTCAATAACTTCGTTAAAGCAAAATTGGAAATATTCTTCAAGTATAAATAAATCTGAATACGGAAACTGCATACCAAAACCTCTGTCGATTTCTTTAACGAAAAAATCCCAAAGAAGTCGATTTCTATTGGCGGAATTGCAAGATTGTCCCTTTAAATCCGCCAAGAAACTAGATCCAATTTTCTAATAGCCGGAATAACGTAATACCATAACCGGGAGTGGTCACACAAAGGCAGAGTCGTAAGAATTTCCATACAAAACGATCTGGTCCAGCCGGAAATCCCGAAATCAGCGGGAAAGTTCGTAAGCTCGATTAGCTCTAATTCAATCGGCAAAGCGCATCCCAGAAGCCGGCAATCGCCTCTCGTTACCTCTTTCAATTCCGAGACCACGGAAAACATTCTACACGGAGGGTCTCTGGCCGGCTTACAAGCTCTCCAAGCCCGGGGAGCTAATCCGGTTCCAAGTTCAAAAACACTACACGGACCATCCGGCCCCGGCACCCTGGTCAGCAGGCAAGCCCTGCGTGGTCGCTATCTCCGTTCCATCTGTGCCTCTCATTGCCGATTCCGGGCGGTTCTCGTACGTGGCGGAAGAATCCTCGGGTAATTCCATGTGCCCTTCAAACGTGACGGAAGTATCATCGCGTGGTCGTTTAGGAATCGACCGGTTGTCTGCGCCCCCAGCCAGTCGGGATGCTGGATGCCCGGAGCGTGCTCGGAGCGTGCTCGGAGCGTGGCTAAAGGGACCAAAGCGTAACTTTCCGACCAGCATCGTGCACCATCGTGGCGGAGAAGTTATCGACGAGATTCTTCTATCGTTGGAACGATCGAGAACGTGAGACTCGGCGCAGAAGGGGGGACAAAGTAAATCCAGTTGGACCAGAAGCGACGTTATTATCGGATTTTCATAAAGTCGCTTAAAGGTTGGCTCTCCTTTAAAAAACCAGCACACGCCCATACTCGCAGTCATGTTTTTCTCCCTTTTTATTGCTTTTTCTATTTAGTTCCTCGCCCCCTCCCCTTCTCCGTTCCACGTCACGGCTTTTCCTCCCGTTTCCTTCCTCCGTCCTTATAGTTCCAGTAACCCTCGTTACCACCCATTATCGTTCGCGAGATGTTTTAAGGTTAATAATCGAATGAACCCCGCCCTGGCGAAACAATACAATTTCGCGCGCCCTTTGTCCCCCCTTTTGCCCTCGCTCACTGACGAATTTTCCGTTTCGCCGTAATTGGTAATGCCTGCCGATAACGAGTTCGATTTTCCACGGGATTCCGGAGTTCGGATAAATCTCTCGGGGATAATGTGCTCCGCTGGAACTGGAACGGGTTACTCCTCGGGGGGAGTCAAAAGTTTAAAGATCCTCCACACGCGGGTGTCCAGCAGAGAATTTAATATGTACGTCGTACATCGGTGTACCTGACAATCGCTGTCGTACAATGGTCTGTCAGCGTGAAGCATAATCAGTCGCGATGAGCTACGTATAAAACACGTTCGAGAGTTATGAGACAAACAATAGGGCAAATTATACAATGGCAGACTATGACAACAGCCGAACTGACCGATAAATAATTCCCTCCGCGTCGAGATAATGTACGGAGAGAGCGAAGGGGGCTAAACTCTGTCATTCGACCTGGGTGTAAAATAAACCTGGAATAAATAGAAACAAAGAGAAGGAAAAAGGTGCGTCTACGGGGGAATTAGAGAGAATTTATAGAAATTACACACACTTGCCTGATCATTAATCTACGCCGGTCTAAAAAGCCAAGAGGCGTGGATCTAGCCGGTAAAAAGGGGTAGGCGAATTCAGGACATCGCCATCGAGCTATAAATCGATGATGAAACGCTCCAAGAGCGACGCGAGTTTAAGAGGAGGATAGTTAAGGTCTTCGAGACTCCTGAACTGCTAGAACCTGAAAACCCAACTAATTGGGCCACTTGACATCTGTACCGATCATTTATCTCGGTATTATCTCCACCGATGCACACATCCGTCGCGTCAAGCTTCCTTTAAACCCCGAAGATATACTTTCGAGCACGGAAAAAGATGAGGCTGCCGGGGAACGAGAAGTTTTTCCAGCTTAACGTCGAAGTGGAAAAATGCTACTAGTTTCTTCCGCGGACTCCCTTGGCGCGCAAAGAATTTAGAAGTATCGATTAATTACACCACGGTAACATGCTTTTTATAATTCCCTTCTCGAGACCGTCCGCCATTTTATCTTTCCATTATCTCAAAAATTCTAAATCCGGAGGGGTACAATCTCAAATTGCCGGTACAAATTTGATTTCTGGAAGAATTGGAAGCATCCTGACAGATTTGGCAGGATATAGATAGTTCCTCTTGGCAACGGATTATCGAAATTTCATGAATTCTTTTCGGGTCGCGAGTGCCCTACGAATTCATTTCTAATTTCGTCTACTAAGACTGTCTACTGGCGTATTTATACCTGAGCGACTCGAACAGGTGTAACGTTACATGCGAAGATTCTGACAATGGTAAAATTAGATCAATCTTTAAATTGGGTGACGATTTCGAACGATACAACTCATCGAAGGGTTTAATAAATGGTCTGGTCTATAGCAATTCTAGAATGACAAAAGATAGATCCATTATCTCTCGAGATATTAATTACTGGCAACGCAGTACTGAGTGCAGTCATCTTCACAGTACTGTTGTCGCTGTATTAATTTGTTCACCGATGATTTAAATTCCACAGCAATTCTAGAATAATCAATGTACAGATCAGTTATGGCTAGAGATATTTACAATTGACAGTACGATTCTTCGTATATCCACCAACAGAGCACTATATCCGTTGGATTAATCTGTTCACTGACGATAGATATTCTACAGCAATTCCAGAATGATCAAAGTATAGCTAAGTTATGGCTAGAGATATTTACAATCGAGTCGATTGAAAATCAATTGGCAGAAGAAATGTTACGGGGTGCATACAGATTATCCTGGCTTGACATAGCTAAGTGAGCCATGAGGTTGGTATTTGGAAGATTTATATCGTAAAGAAGGATCATAAAGAAAGGTTATTTTTGAGCTGGAATTTTGGAATATTGGGAGGCAATGAGAAAGATGTTCTTTCTTGTGAATCTTAATTCAAAATCAATTCGCAAAGAAATGTCTATCTTGTATGTCTCGTTGTTTATATCACGTGTTGAATCGAAGAGGTATAGTGCGTCAGACGTCAGGTATTATGTAGTAAAATATATATTCCATAGTAAAATCACTCGTCAATACGATATTTTAATAATAAATTGAATAATCGAGAGTCATCTATGTCGTATGTTGACTCACAGAGGTGTAATTAGATTTTGTACATTATACATATTCCATAGTGAATTCACTCGTCAATACGCTATTCCAGTAGTAAATCAAGAGTCCCTAGCAACCTGTCATTATTACCTCGTAGCAACCAATGTTCACACCCTCGCTCGTAAATGGGAAACTAGATGGAGGTTCCAGGTTTTTCGCGAATTCTTGGTGAGTCGTCGAACCCCATAAATACAAATTCCTATGCTACTACCTAAGTACCCCCCTCTAAGGAAGGGTCTGCTAGAAAGCGTTACTGGCGAGTTCACCAGCAGGCAAAGGACGAAACGCCATCCCTTCCTTGCGTTCTTCTACTCTCAGGATACCGCAAGACTTATCAACGAACCTCCGTGAGGGGGCCCCCCACAACTTACTGTCCTCGCGAATCCACAAATTTCAAACAATTTCTTTTCTCAAAATTCTAATTAATTAATTAATTTCCTTTTTCCAACGACTGTGCAAATTAGACGAAATAATCATCAACAACGATAAGATCGAGCACCCTCGTCCGAAATAACGAAGCACCCAGCACTCAGCAACCAGACGTATTACCCATCCGCGCGAGTCTAAAGATCTCCGAAAGAAAGTCTTCTGTGCTGAAAGTCAAATTACGCTTTTAAATATCGTTTTTAATTAATTTCAACGTTCCTGCCGCGACTGGACAAACACTCGGGACGGCTCCTTTGCACGCGAAACGGCCACTGAATAGAGAAAGCACAGAGGTGGCGCGCGAGGACGCGTTCCCTTTCGCATTTTGCATGCACAAAAGAGCGTGTTTTTGCGGCACGCGAATTTCGGTTCTCTCCTTCGCCGACACACCTCTGTCGCCGGCAAATTTACGAGTCGAAATTTATCTCTCTACCTGGCCAGACCAGCGTTCCTCCTTTTTTCGCCGCTCCCACATAGACCGTCTCTGTTTCCTCCCCTTTCCCGTGCCCCGCTCCTTTTGTTTCCCTTTCGCGCCGTCGAAACGCGAAAATATTTTATATCTCTGTTCGCCTCGAGCCGCGTTTTCATAGGGGACACCACCTACGAGCTCTTGATGCTCGCAGGATGATCGGACAATTCGTCCGAGTGGAGTCCCAAACGTCTGCGTCAAGATTTCGTCGTTTCGACGGTATTTCGAGGATTAACAACTATAAAAATTCCACGATTAAATTCCAAAACAATTTCCAAGATTTCCTACACTTTTTCTCTGTCAACTTTCGACGTCTCGCTTCGATATGTAGCTTTCCTTTAATCTTACTAGGCCAAGTGTCAAAGCGCCATCGTGTTTTACCTGGGATAGGTGGTTGACAATGTGGTATTTAATGATGAGTAATAATACCATCGAGATGGTATTTCAAGAATTAACATCTACAAAAATTCCGATTCAATTACGATTAAATCCCAAAAGAATTTCCAAGATTTTCTACATTTTTTCTCTGTCAATTTTCGACATCTCGCTTCGATATATAGCTTTCCCTTAATCCTACTGGGCCAAGTGTCCATCGTGTTTTACCTACGTTATGGGGTTGGCAATATGGTATTTGATGATGAATAATAATACCACCGAGATGGTATTTCAAGAATTAACACCTACGAAAATTCTGATTAAATTACGATTAAATTCCACAAAAATTTCCAAGATTTCCTACACTTTTTCTCTGTCAACTTTCGACGTCTCGCTTCGATATGTAGCTTTCCTTTAATCTTACTAGGACAAGTGTCAAAGCGCCATCGTGTTTTACCGGGGATAGGGGGTTGACAATGTGGTATTTAATGATGAGTAATAATACCATCGAGATGGTATTTCAAGAATTAACATCTACAAAAATTCCGATTCAATTACGATTAAATTCCACAAAAATTTCCAAGATTTCCTACACTTTTTCTCTGTCAACTTTCGACATCTCGCTTCGATATGTAGCTTTCCTTTAATCTTACTAGACCAAATGTCAAAGTGCCATCGTGTTTTATCTGACATACGGGGTCGACAATATGGTATTTCCTGATGCACCATGTATTCCCAATACACCATATATATTCTTCTGATAAAATTGTTAATTTGTTACTGACAAATTTATATTTCCATCTGACATACCGAGTCGACAATATGGTATTTCCTGATGCACCATGTATTCCCAATACACCATATATATTCTTCTGATAAAATTGTTAATTTGTTACTGACAAATTTATATTTCCTATTTTCTTAACTCATAATAAAATGTTTATATACAAGTACTTGATCTGCAAAAGGATGAATTCGATTTGCAAAGATTACATATAATTTTATATAAATATTATATTACAATTCCATGTAAATAATAATATCATAAAATTCTATATTATACATCTACGTAATTTACAATTACTCCTAACAAAAAGAACGTGTGATGAGGATGACGAGTATGATACAGCAATCTTCTCATTAGGATTCCTGTTACCAACCTCTACCCTGTATTCACCTCACCACGAACAAGAAACAAACTGTTTGCACTTCGTAATATATACCCGCCGCCATTAAGTCCGCCTCGTATCATCGAATTTCAACACTGGAGAATATGGGAATACAAATTTTCGATTAAAGAACGAAATTTCTTACTCGACGCCGCAACTACCAACCACCAGACGCGATATTATTTAAACGACTCGTATTGGAATGCTATACTTAAATACACATTCGCATCGTTAGCTTGCTTCATTATCGTTATCTCTGTATACCGTATTTAGGTACACCGTGCAGGTCGGTAATTCGTGCGTTAAAATGCCACGAGGATCTCGACACGATCGTTTCAAAGGCGATCGCCTGCCCTAATAACGCGAGATTTCATAGCAGGACGATTTCATCGTGGCTGGAGAGTACAGTATTTAGAGATCGGGATCGAAGTTTCCATGGGGGCCCGAAGAACAGCGCGAAAACACGATTGAAAACGATTCCTACGCGGACACGGAATACCTTCGATTCGTCGCGGCATTCCAGCCGCGTGGTAATTGTTTTAACGAATTCCGATATTTTTTTCCGCGATATTTACAACGGCGTTTTGTCGGCTCGTATCAGCGGCAGAGAGCGGCCGAGCGAGTTTCCATTAGAGCGAAAAATATAGAACCCGTTCAATTTAACGGAATTACTCGATACGCTTTCGAAAATATTGCCTTTCCCTCTTCTTTCCACCCCCACTACTTCGGCATATCGTCTGGTAATTATTCAATCGGAAGTATCTTATTTCGCCCGAGGAATCGTGCGTATAAATTTCCTTCGGCAGTAGATAGCACGATTTCGAACGCAGCTGGCAAAATGCAAATCTGGATAAATATGATAAATCTCTTTCACGTTGATCCGAGTCTCGGTGAATCTTTAAGATCCGTGTAATAGCTCATCGAAGTTTCGCACGGGGGTGGAAGAATGCTTGGACCGCTATCGGACAGCTTTAAGCCTTTGCTGCGGATCGGCGTCGATGATGAGCCTAAGTTTCCTGGAATTATGGTCTTTCTCTGCGACGAAAAATAAATTTCGTCGGTGTGAAATAAAATTTATAGCTTTTACTATACCTCTCTTTTTTAATTTATAGTTTTTACTATGCCTTTACTATAGTAGTTTGTAGCTTTTACTATACCTCTTTTGAAATTTATACTTTTTACTATGCTTTCGCTATAGTAGTTTCTAATTTATACTGCGCCTCTTTTTGAATGTGTACTTTTTACTATGTTTTTACTATAATAGTTTCTAATTTTTACTGTACCTTTTTTAAATTTATAATTTTCACTATGCCTTTACTATAGTAGTTTGTAGCTTTTACTATACCTTTTTTGGAATTTATAGTTTTTACTATGCTCCTGCTGTAGTAGTTTATAACTTTTACTATGCTTTTACTGTAGTTTCTATTATGCTTGTTTTTACTATAGTAATTTATACTTTTTACTATGCTTTCGCTATAGTAGTTTCTAATTTATACTGCGCCTCTTTTTGAATGTGTACTTTTTACTATGTTTTTACTATAATAGTTTCTAATTATTACTGTACCTTTTTTAAATTTATAGTTTTCACTATGCCTTTACTATAGTAGTTTATAGTTTTCACTATGCCTTTATTATGGTAGTTTCTAGCTTTTACTATACCTTTTTTGGAATTTATAGTTTTTACTATGCTCTTGCTGTAATAGTTTATAACTTTTACTATGCTTTTACTGTAGTAGTTTATAGTTTTTACTATGCTTATTTTTACTATAGTAATTTATACTTTTTACTATGCTTTTACTATAGTATTTTCTAATTTTTACTGTACCTTTTTCTGAATTTCTAGTTTTTGCTATGTTTTTACTATAATAGTTTCAAATTTTTACTGTACCTCATTTTGAATTTGTAGTTTTCACTATGTTTTTACTATGCCTTTAATACGCGTCGTTTCGTTCGAACAAATACCCACGTGCAACAACGTCTGCATACGACCACCCCAAATTTCGCCACGCTACAGTCAATATTGCGAAAATTATTTTTTCTCGCAACGAAAGAGGAATTTCGTTGACGCGGAATGGAGTTCGCAATTTTACGACGTAATTCTGGGAACACGTTGCATCTTTCCGTATAGTCTCGTCCACGAGGGGTCAATTTCGCTATAGAATCGGGACACAGAATCGAGATACGCGCGATGAGATCTGCGATGCGTGCAAAGTTACGTCTCCATTAAGTTCACCCCGAAATTTCCAGGGGTAGTTTTGCCCGCGCGCGCGAAACTCGTTCCCGTAGAGTTTTGCGATATTCCATGTAAAATGGAATAGACCAGGCGAAAATCACTTAAATAGATCTACCGATTATAATTGTTTAGATACGCAATATCTCAAGTTTTCACCTAGTTTCCTCCGGTTTAACTAGCTTAATGCTGGATAACCGGAACGAGGCCCTCGTTGATAAATCGAGGGATCATCTAATTACCTGCTGCATAACGTACAGTTATACGATCTCCTGACAGACGATATATGCACGTTATGCCAGGATAAACGAGATCCTCCCCTTTCCATGGCTATACTCTGCTTGTCCAACGGCCGCCATTAGCTTCGTCGTTATAATTCGAAAGGACGTCTGACGTGGTTTCCGTCACGCGATCGAACGCCTAACGGATGATCTATAGTACTATCATGATCGAAGCATCGATGATCGTTCGTTTCTTCTCTACCTTTAACTCTCTCTGTACTCGGTAAACGGATTAATTCGCGGGTCACGTTGGCCAATAAATACTTTCGGATTTTTGCAGGAAAAATGGCAAAATTTTGTTTAGGTATTAAAGAAGAATTTATGAAACCATGTATATATATAAATATTTCGGTTTCATACATTTTGTATTTATTTTTTCTATTTTTTTTTAAGGCGTCCATATTTTTGCGACGGTGCACGAAAAGTAAATCAGGAATGTACACAATTTCGAACCTGTTCGTGCCATGATTATTCGTATAAAATTTACGGACTCGTGTCGTGGAAAAAAGAAGACTGCAACATAAATATCCCGGTATTTTCCGTGCGATAAGTAACAGAGCGAAACAAAATTCGAGATCAACAAACATCGTATATTGTTATTGCACAGAAACATAAAACCTCGGTGCCTCTCTGGAAATTGGTAACTTTTATGTACAAACGGTATCGTATTTATTCGACCAACGGTAATACGGGGAGCATTGAAAACGCGAACTAGAGGGGATCGGGGGGTGAAAAATAAGGAGAGAGGGGAAGAAAATGGTAACAACGGGAGATCGTTATTAATACCGCATGTAAAAGGCTGGATTGAATTTTCAGAAAGCGCGAAACGGGACGAAAGGAAAGAGAGGGTGAAGGGGGGAAAACGGAGATGGAAAAGTCGGCGATCTCGCGCCATCGGGAAGAGAAACAATTTAAATCGCTGAATAAACAAGTGTCGCGAAATCAGATTTCGGCTTTTTTTACCAACAGTATGATAATTATTAAGCAAACAGCGAATCCATTAACGCCTCGGCAAAATCGTTTTTCGACGCGAAAATTTTATTCCGTCCATTTGCCGCGTCTAACGCCTCCGCTCCCTCGACTATTAAAACATACATTTTTCATCCGCCGCATAAACTTCGCTCGCAGTGTACCAAAATCCGAACGTACGAAAAACATTTAATCTTCTCGAATTGAAACATAAAACTATATCGTGCCTCGAACCGTGCAATTTTTACCAACTAAATGGAACTCGAACGGGCCCCCGTTAATCATGCATCCGACGATTTATCGACGGGGGAAAATTATCCATGACGTTGGGCTTAATCAAATTTTGGAAAAGAATTTTATGACAAGAGATCCTATTCGGTTCGGTCAGGCATTATCTTCGAGTTTCGATGCCTGAAATCGTGCATCCTGGAAGATACCTGTGGTAATGGTCGATATAGATTTTAATATATCACGATGCAAGAGTGCGTGATGTCTGTACGAAAGGACCCCTGTGACGAGTATGCATAGAATGTTTATCATAGGGACTTTAGATTGCTATGAAGTATGGTCTCTGTATTTTTATGTAACGTATGACAGAAGAATGAAAAAATGAGAGAGCAGTGTGATAAATGAGCGAGAGTTAATTGGGAGATATTGGAATAGAGATATTTTTCATGAATTATTTGTTACGTGTTCCCCTAGTATTGTTAATTAAATATTTATTATATTCTTGTATATTATCCTCATCTATATTATAAATTTAGAGGATACGAAATACAAAGAAATACGTTGAAAACACCCTGTAATGTCTAAAAGAGACTGGACTGTGCCACTAAATTTAAAACTTATGAGAGAAGATATTGAGAGAGCAAATGTATTAAAAGAGCGAAAAGAAATAGAAATATTTTGTCAATAATTTTTTACGCGATCCCCTAATATTGTTAATTAAATATTTATTATATTCTTGTATATTATTCTTACCTACACTATGCATGCAGAGGATATAAAATACAAAGAAACGTATTGAAATCACCCTGCAATATTTAAAAGAGACAGGACTGTACGACTAAATTTAAAAATTGTGAAAGAAGACATTGAGAGAGTGAGTGTTCTATTAAAACAGTGAAAAGAAATAGAAATATTTCGTCAATAATTTTTTACAAGATCCCCTAATATCGTTAATTAAATATTTATTATATTCTTGTAAATTATCCTTACCTACACTATGCATGCACAGGATACGAAATACAAAGAAATACGCCAAAGACACCCTGCAATATCTAAAAGAGACAGAACTGTACCACTAAATTTGAAAATTGCGAAAGAAGACATTGAGAGAGCGAGTGTCCTATTAAAAACGTGAAAAGAAATATAAATATTGCATTAATAATTTTTTACGCGATCTCCTAGTTAAATTAAATATTTATATAAATATTTAAAAATAATTTAAAAATAAATTAAATATTTATTATATTCTTCATATATTCCTCTACCAACGATACCTTCTCTACATTACGCGAAAGTTTGTATATGAAGAACAAATTACCTATACTCTATGAATGCAAAGGATACGAAATACAAAGAAACACGTCGAAAACACTCTTCAATATCTGAAAGAGACCGAACTGTGCCACCAAATCTAAAAACTAAATTTGTCTTTAATAACCATACTGTCGATGCGACATTAAATTCGAAGAACAAAAATAAAAGTCGTTTAATCATCTCGAATCGAAATATAAAAATATTCCATTACACGACCGGTGGAATTTTCATGTACCAATTAATTACGAATGGAAGGATTAACGGACGCGAGAGTTCGAAAATTATATTCACTCTCGAAAAAGATAAAATCTGCAAAAGAAATGTCGAGATACTCTGCAAAGCTGGATATGGTCGATTTAAAATTTCACTTTTTGCCTCGAGACTTAAACGCTGCAGCCTTTATTTACGACTTCACAGGGCGTAGCCACGAAATTTCATTACCCTCTCGATTCCGTTCAGCTCCGCCCCCCGGATTGCACCTTACGCCGGGAAGGCACCAAGGGATCGGCGTAATATTTTTTATCGTGCCTCATTCATGACGTATCGTTTTATTTCCACGCCACGCCACCTGACTCGACGAAAAGCCGTATCTTTATATGACCAACGGGGTGCGCGTATTAAACGTTCAATCACGGAACACGAGCCGAAGAAACCGAGCGAAAATTCTTTTATTTTCGACAAATTCCAAGTCCCCATGAAAAGAAGTTCGTCTGTGTGTCGATGGATGAAGAGAGACGTGTATCATCGCATTCGCGTAATCTTAGAATGGTGACGGATGACAAATTGACACCCTGTCAGTTGTCAAATTGAAATCAAATTGACTGCGTATCGATGGAGCTGATTTGAAGTTAAATAATAAATAATAGAGTTTTAATATCGATAGAGTATATCTGAGGATAATTCACATCTGAGGATACCTTTTTCTCTGTCTAATTTGAGTTCAAATGATCACTAGTTCTATGACAGTGACAGTAGTGGTCACTTGAATAGTAATCGTTGTAAGCTAACCGCGGATTTGCGATAAAATATTGGGGATGTTTCGCGATTTTTCGAAGCTAGAATTATCTTCATCTGAGGATAACTCACATCTGAGGATATCTTTTTCTCTGTCTAATTTCAGTTCAAATGACCAGTAGTGCTATGACAGTGACAGTAGTGATCACTTGAAGAGTAATCGTTGTAACCTAACCGCGAATTTACGATAAAATATTGGGGATGTTTCGCGATTTTTCGAAGCTAGAATTATCTTCATCTTCGCCGAAAGCCAATCCATCTGTCGCGAAATTTCAATTTTTGATAGATCGTATAACTTCTGTACAGACAACTGTGTAGATAGCGATCTGTTTCGAGTTAAATGGCAGCAGATGAATGGTGGGAAAAAAATGTTGAAAGTGGTGAAAGAAAAAGAGAAATAGGAGGTGTTCACGGGGTGGCTAGTGGTGATCGATGACTATAATTTTAGCAAGTGTAAATATGTTTTTATGATTTTTAAGTGGACCTGCTCTGTTTCTCTTCGCAGATAGATTTTACCACTTCGTTATCGCTACTCGTTGTCAACAATGTGTCGCTTTATTATCCTCTTTTCGGAGTCAACGTGATTAACGATTTGGAGGATCCCTGAGTTTCGGAAGTGGAGAAAATTTGTCGAAGGTTTGAGTAAAAAGAGAACGAAATATTCATAAACTGACGGTGATAATTAATGATTACAAGTCTCACTGTTAATCTAACTTGACGGATTCTCTGAAGTTTCGATGATCACAGGAGTATTAGGATTGAAAATAGATCTAGCACGAGACAGGTCAATGCACGAGATCCACAAATCTGAAAATTGACTGAACGTTAATTCAAAATTAATTCCACAGCCTGTCACAACCACGTTACCAACTTTGCCAACTTCATCGTCACGATTTTCTCCATAGTCTCTTCACGATCTCCACATGTCACGATTTCGTTTCAACTAATCCTCCAACTTCTAGAGAACAAAATCTATTTTGATCCGCAAAAAGTAAAAATAAAAATGGAAGATTACTCGTCACACGAGGATACGAGCGAAGGGAGTTTGAAATCCGTGCAAAAGATTATGGCACTGCGTTGACGACACACAGAAACGTTCTATCGACGTGGTACCCTAACTTATCAAACTCCTCCAACTTCTACTCGATAAAGCACGTGACAAAATCTACTTCGTTCCCTAAAAAATAAAAATAAAAATGGAAGATAACTCGTTACACGAGGGTACAAGCAGAGGAAAGAAGAAATCCGTACGAAAAATTATGACAGTGCGTAAAAAACACGTAGAATTTTTCCATTGACATGGTACTCTAACTTATCAAACTCTTCCACCTTCTGCTTGAAAAGATACAGGACAAAATCTACTTTGTTCCCCCAAAAATAAAAATAAAAACGAGAAATTATTCGCTGTAGGAAGTTACGAGTGGAGTAAAGAAGAAATCCGTGCGAAAGATTATGACAGTGAGTTGACGACATGTAGAAACCTTTCATTGTCGTGGTACCCTAACTTATCAAACTCCTTTAACTTCTGCTCGATAAGACACGTGACAAAATCTACTTCGTTCCCCAAAAATAAAAATAAAAATAAAAATGGAAGATCACCCGTTACACGAGGGTACGAACGAAGGAAAGAAGAAATCTGTGCGAAAGATTATGACAGTGAGTTGACCACACGTAGAAACCTTTCATTGTCGTGGTACCCTAACTTATTGAACTCTTCCAACTTCTACTCGATAAAGCACGTGACAAAATCTACTTCGTTCCCCAAAAATAAAAATAAAAATAAAAATGGAAGATCACCCGTTACACGAGGGTACGAACGAAGGAAAGAAGAAATCCGTGCGAAAGATTATGACAGTGCGTTGACGACACGTAGAAACGTTCCATGGACGTGTTACCGTGACTCATCAAACTCCTCGAACTTCTGTTCGGGGT
Source organism: Eufriesea mexicana (assembly GCF_001483705.2). Lineage (NCBI taxonomy): Eukaryota > Metazoa > Arthropoda > Insecta > Hymenoptera > Apidae > Eufriesea > Eufriesea mexicana. The sequence goes on from NW_016910433.1 coordinate 37,588, forward strand.
TCCGACGACTGGCACCGGAGTTAAATGGTGAATGACACGGGCCAACGGGACAATCGGGGTTAACTTCTCGTGTCAATTGCCACTCGGATTTGTCCCGGTCTCCCCCCGAATTTCGCCTGCAAAGTTGAACGATCTGGACACCGCCTGGCCGGCTTCTTGACAATCGATAATTCATTTATCGAATACCGTCCTGCGCGAAAATGATTTCGATCGATGCCGCGTGCTGGCCAGTGCTCTGGCCAGGCGTTTAATGCGTTTAAAATTTAAGGCAGAAGCTTCGAGCTAACTTCCAGCCGGAAACCTCAGGCTGTCGGAATGAAATTGGAGAAAATCACGAGGAAATCCCGAACGGCAGTTTCCATTGGACCGTAGCTTTCACGGTGATGTCGATGAGAGTAAAATGTAAAAAGAAAGAAATAAATAACGACGTAAGAATTGCCAGGAATTTTTATCGGAGAATCTAGCGATTCGTGAATTTTTATCAATTTTTATGCTTTTCAACGATGGACATTTATGAATTTCTATGGCTGATCGAACAGGGTTTCGATATAATTAAAAATAAAGTATAGTAATTCAGTATAGGAAGAGAATAAATATCTTGGTAAACGATCTGAATTTTTCTTTCTCTTCGAATTACGAATGCACGGAACTTCGTAGATCATTTTACGAGAAAATTTAAAAGATTTTTAATTATCTATGTGAATTTAAGAATTTAAATTACAGACGTAAAAATTTCGTTTCAAAGGATAATCCATTTCTAAGAAAGGACGTCTTAATTTAAATTAAGATGGAGCAGAGACTTTTAATTATTCAATTCCCCTGTTCCAAGAAAATTGTACTTTAAGTATAATTTTAAACGGTGAGGCGAATCTCGAGAAATTTTATTGCAAAAATTGCGAGAGTCCTCTCTTTCTCTCGTTTGCTCTGGTTCTATCTCCGTCTTATCTAGGGGACCGTGTTGATCCGTAGAACAGAGTTTACGAATGAGAAACTATCCGTTTAACAGGGGTACAGTGATAAACACGTGGAATGATAACGCCATAAAAAGAAACACTGTGACCCGTGCACCTTGTCGTTAAATTAATCCTCATTAGGCATTCCGCGTCGTGAAACGCGCCACTTCTATCAAATTAACCTCTACCATATTTTTCGTCTTTCTAACATCCGAGATAAACGTGAAACAAATTGTACTCGAGGCTATGTGGCGTTATGAGTATGAGGCTGCTAAATCCAAACGGATCGAGTATACATGAAAACGGTCCCAACGAACGCGAAAACTCGTCTCAATGCCCGCTTATAAATTATTTATTTATATTAAAAAGAGAAGAAAATTGCTAATGATCGTCAGTCGATGAAAAGAAGTATAGGAAGTGAAATATTTTAACACTTTGACTGCTTATGGTTGGTTATATATGACAGGCCATGGTTTCCTCCGTGACATCAGGATGGTCATTGGTGACCCGAGCGTTTGAACTAATTAAAATTGTAAAAATTGAACGAAAATTGACAGTTACGGTGCATTTTGAACCGCTACCAAGGCGTCACAGTGGTCATCGGTGACCAGAGCGCTTGAACTAACTAAAATTGTAAAAATTGAACGAAAATTGACAGTTACGGTGCATTTTGAATCGCTACCAAGGCATCACAGTGGTTATCGATGACCGGAGTATTTGAACTAATTAAAATTGTAAAAATTGAAGGAAAATTGACAGTTACGGTGCATTTTGAATCGCTACCAAGGCATCACAGTGGCTATCGATGACCGGAGTATTTGAACTAATTAGAATTGTAAAAATTGAAGGAAAATTGACAGTTACGGTGCATTTTGAATCGCTACCAAGGCGTCACAGTGGTTATTAGTGACCGGGGCGCTTCAACTCCTTACAATTGTAAATTGAAAATTGACAGTGCACTCCCGTGGTGTCCTGAGCGAAACATATGATTTAGACATGGCAGTCAAAGGGTTAAGAACCTTGTAACATGAAAAGGAGCCAAAAGTACAGGCAGCATTTTATTTTCTTCGAGAAAGACTTACAAGATGAGTGCGAGTCTTTCAGGTAACAATATATGTTCTAGGTAACGTGATTGTGCTTTGACACGCGCCACTTTGACAATCAGTGATAGCACCGTCAGTTGTCTATAACACTCGAAATGTATTGAGATTTTTCGACACAAAATCTAAAGAGTGGGATCGCGCTGCTTGGGACTCAAACGGTTAAAGAAAACAACGTTCGCGTTTGATCAGTTGGTAAAAGACGTCTAGCCGTGCGCCCAGTAAAGCTTTTTAAATAGACAAGGAGGGGAAAGTTGGAAAGAATCGAAGCAAGAGACACACGGATAAGACGGAAAACAGAGAAAGACCACGAAAAACTGATCGCAAGAAGAAAGCGAAGAATTAGCCTGCACGAATCAATTCCTCGATCCAAACTCTCTCCAAACCTCTCGCCAACGCAGCAACACACCCACGACGGCTAGCAAGCGAGAAGAAGGAGAGATATCGCGGACAAATTGTGCAGTTCGAAGCCACCGCGAGGTTATCAAGCCTCCCACGTCGAACCGTATGCAAATGTTGGCGGTCTAAAAGCGGAGGAGCGATACGGAATCGGCACGATCGCGTGGCCAATTAGGGGGAAGCCGAGATCGAGTAATTTTTCTCTCGCGGAGGAGGAGCTGGAGAAGAGAATTCCAGCGGAGAAATTAGCATCCTCCTCGGGAATGACCACGTCGTGTGCTGGAAGATTAAACGGGGCCCCATATTGGATCGTGCTGATTCGATTCTACCTCGTTGAACCGTCCTGGCAATTGACCCCGATGACGTCTGCGAGCTGCGAATCTTTGTTCGTGCGCGCTGACTGATGTCTCTTTAGAGTGATTGACAGGTCACACAGGCTGCAATCGTTCTCCAGCCCTGCGCGTTCGTCTCCCGTGATCCCGCCTTTTCAATCTCCTCGAAAACTTCATCGGAACGTCATCGGCCTGACGAGCTGAGCCATTCTAGTCACCATTGGCAGATCATCGTAACGATTTGGTAAATAACGAGACATTCTGACCAAGGCGTCTTACGTGGATCACGATTAATTACCATTAATCACGATCGTTGACAGATTTTATGGGACAGACAGGATGTTTGTGCAAGATGCTGTCATTTGTCTGTCATTTGTTCATGTTCCTGAAGCGTACACGGAGAATGTATTGTACATAGGTGAGTGTTCACTTGGAACTCTTCGTATTTAATCTATCTAATATATTCGGCATTCAGCTGTCATCTTTTTACTCCTGTTTTATTTGTTTATTTATTTACTTTTCTATCCCAGAAGGAATCGATCGATTTGTCCGGTATGGTATGGTATAGTGCTTTCAAAGGAAAATTTAGATCGCGTGTACGATGGAAAATTCGTGGAAGACAGACCAATATTCTGTCAAACGGTCGACCAATTTACCAGCTGACTCGTATTTCGCGGGCAACGGGTGGAGCATCGGAACTGTAGCAAAAATGGAGCGAAAAACTGGGAGACAGAGATGCAGGGATGCTACCCCTGGTGTGGAACAGATCGTATTACGACCTAGGGTAAACTTCGAGGAGTATAGCTAGAATCAAATGTCGCCTCTGCTGATAGACGTCGTAAACTGTTTCCACGAACCTCTACGAAGTTGAAGACGCGAGATTTTTTTCTAATTTTTTGACGTCCCGTGTCCTTTTACGCGTTCGAACAATTCCCCGTGAAATTCGAGTCTAGGGAATTTCGAGAATTTACGTTTCTTTTTTTCCATCTTTCTCGCGATTTTGTGCTTTCTACCCCCGTTGCTGCAGCGAATGGATGATTTACGATCGGTCGATTTATTATTTACCGTATATCGCGGTGAAACGAAATCTCTGGTAAAATATCAGAATAAAATAGTCTCATTATTTATTTAATCCGCGGAGAAATATTTCCATTTAATTCGGATGAAATTTTTGCCGGCAGCACATCCGTCGGCTTCCAATTTCGAATATTATTTTATGAGCCCGAATTTTATAACCCTCCATTGATATTTTATCGCCATCGTATCCCGATGTATTTTATTATATTTTTATTTCAGACGAGCTGCTTTTAATGGACATCAACATAACGTCTTGCGAAGCTTTTCGAGAACCGACGGTCGTATATTTCTGGAATAAATTTCCTCGTAATAATTGCCGTTTGATTATGTCATTTGTTACGTTTCATTCCACGTCTCGTTACCTGCGCGTTTTATTATTTCGCGTCCACGCTGATCGTTTACAAAGCTCCGCTGAAAAACGTTCAAACGCGTACTTACTCGAGCGGAAGTCACGGCGAGTCGAGGTTTAGCCAGCAGGGAATATATCTCTCACTCACCTGAAACAGAAAAGGACCATAGTGTGAGGAAAAAGTAGGAAAAATATATCTCGAAACGCTTTTCAAACGCATTTCGAAATTAAAGCATATTTGTCAGAGTTAAACGGTTCCCACGAAAAACACGGTACTTTCCGATATTTACATTCAAATTGTTTGTTTAGGTAAGGGCACTCGAGTTCAAACTAGGATCCACTCGAGGAGCACTTGTTTCCCAGAAATCTCAAAGTCCACGAGTCGTGATCCTCGGAAGAGAGTAATTCTTATATGTCCTTATAAATTCTCCATATAAGGGTGATCCCTTCTACGTCTCTAAGACCTCCATGAGTCATACGAAGAGACGTTTCGGAGAAAAGTTGCACGGTTTGGGAAAGCGTATCACGTGATACATTCATCCCTTTTATAGGCGAAGGGGTTTCAAAAGTTTTAAGGTCAATTCGGTTTTTCCTCGTACGAAATATCGTACTTTAGCCAGACACGAAAGAACGTTGAATCCTAAATAAAAAGATAGCTATATCTTTACACTCCGTGAATCTAACAGTTACAGAGACGAATAAATTATAGACCACCCTGTATACTAAATCTGTAGCATGCCACAGTTCCAAAAAATCGTAGCCTATTCGTTAACTAGGCTACAAAATACACGCGTCTCACGTGTGCATTAGGCGAAGAAAACAGAACAGGAAATGAACACAGAATGCTCGTCTTTGAAAAAGTTGCACAATTTAACCGAATGCTAATCAGAGGCACAAAAGCGTGCCGAAAAATTCGCAAAAATCATCCAAACGAGCCGCCGAAACGCTCGAAAACGCGAAATCCGCCGCGCTAGCTAGAGAGCGCTAGAGAGAGAAGGGAAAGAAATTAAAAGGCAGCGATTCAAAGGAAGTAGCACACCACGCGTCTCTCCAATTCCAGCTAAAAGACGACCTCCCCGATTCATCTCCCGACCCGTCGTAAAATTCATCGCGTATCCGGTGAAAAAGCAGAAGCGAGACGAATCCGCGCGCAGGAAAAATACCTTGGAATTCCCTCTGCGGGCCGTAGGAGCCGTCGTCCTCGCCTCTGTCGAGGAGCGTTCACCAGGAGGAGCCTGGTGCCGATCAATCGCGTCGTATAAACAAGGAAATCTGTCCGCGAACACGGCAATCTCGTCGCGGATCGTTCGATTTTACGAGCCTAGACGACGCTTCGCGTGGCCTGATGCAGCATCCTCGATGGACCGTGGCGGAAGAGGGACGGTAAACCGGCATCGGCGACGTCGTCGACGTCGTCGTCGACTCTTCAGGGGACGCCGGGACACGGAGATAAAAGTGCGGGCTGCAGATGTTGCAGCTTTGCGGGAGGGACGACGCCTCCGGCGGCGACGGACACACGCTGCGACCACATGTTCCCACCGCGGAGACGGATCGACCATGTGTGCGCGGTCTTTTCGAAAATCACACGGTGGCCGTGTGATTTGCTGACTGGCCCGGTCGGAATAGCGTTAACCGCGAGAACCGGCGGACGTCGATTTTGCAGGAAGGGAACCGAGGACAGCCGGAGCTCTCGAGGACTCCTGCGCTTTTTGCCGGGGATCCAGCGGAATTCGTAAAAACTGGGTCACCCGTGCGTTTTGCCGCTTCCAGAAGGTAATTTTGGATACGCTTTTCCAGCAGCGAAGAGAGGTGCGAGGCAGTTTTGCATTTCGGTCTTCTGGTATTGCCACGAGTTCGAATAATTTATCTAGGAGTTGCCAGAGAAAATGCAGAGTATTGACATTTTGCAGGAATTTTTTACTACTTCGGATTCATTTGTGCAAATTTAGCACTGGCTTTTGGAAGGATAGCGCGGGGAATTTAAATAAATAATTTGTTTCTTTTTAAGAGAATATTCGAGGGAGAGGAAAGGAAAAAGTATTATTCGAAAGTATTATAATAAGAAAGTATTATAGTATGGAAATATAGTATAGAAGTATAGGATAGAAGAAAGTATTATAGTATAGAATTATAGTATAGAAGTATACTATAGAAGAAAATATTATAATATAGTATAGAAGTACACTAGAGAAGAAAATATTATAATATAGTATAGAAGTACACTAGAGAAGAAAATATTATAATATAGTATAGAAGTACACTAGAGAAGAAAATATTATAAAATAGGATAGAAATATACTATAGAAGAAAATATTATAATATAGTATAGAATTTAGGTAAGCTTCTAGAAATTTTTAATTACATGTACCAGGTAGATCTTATTATTCCTCGTCAATTATTGATTGACCCTGTGTGTAAAATTGGAGGAAAATGATTGAATTTAGGTAAATTTTACATATACGATCATCTTTCCTGGAAATTTTTAATTGCATGCATCAGGTAGATGGTAGTGTAGATCTGTGTAAAATGGGATAAAAATATATTTCACTATTACTAACCAAAAACACAAAGCATGTTTAAGCATAAAATATTTAAATAATAAATCCAAAATAATATACTACTGAAATATAAATTCATTTCTTCTTCACTCTTTCTATCTAGAACTTTCTTCTCTCTCTCTCTTTCTCACTCTTTATCACAATTTCCTTTCTGTATTCACTGCTCGATCATTTTTCTAAACAATCTTCGAATTCACAGATCCATCGTGGAAGAGTCGAGTACGAGCTTTTTCAATTTATTGCATAAAATTTGTATATTTTCTCTTGAGAAAAGAGTGTTGCAGAGAGCAGGAAAGAGAAAGACCATCGTTACTCTCTACCCACTATTCATTAACCTGTAATGAACATTGACACTAGCTTCCCAAAAAGCACTGCATGATCCTCGAATAATTTTTCTTCGAAGTCTATTGGAAACAAAGGAGACCGTATTTTATAGAAATCGAAATAAAAAATAAAGAAAGCAAATAAATCAATAATCTCGCAATACACGATGATCTTTTATAAAAATTTCCAATTACTCCAAATCGATGGAGTTGACCTGTATTTATCATTAATCGGCCCATTGTGCCCCCGGTCCATTCTTCGCTGAAAATCCCATCAGCGAGTCGCGTTGCTTTCGCGCTTAATAAAATCGGGGAACTTGGAAAGGAGAAACGTGGCATGTACAAAAATGGAGTAGCGATACATCGTTTTCTGTCGGCCGCGGTATAAATCATACGAGCGAACAAAGCGCCAAAGAATCTATCACTCCTCGCGTTACCCGATTACACGTTCGATCTGCTTTCGATCTTTCATTTCTTTCCAATTACCAGGCAGTTGCTCAACCCCTCCTCCCTCGTTCTACGAAACTAATCAAACGAATCATTTGTTTATCGATAACGAAATCAAACAAAACTAGCGCGGCGCAAACAAAGCGCGGAGGAAAAGAGGAGGAAAGAAACCAAAAATGGACGAACCAACGCTGGCAACGCGTGCAACGAATTTTTCTCTTCTCTTTTTTCCCCTGTTTTTTCACCTTTTTCCCCCTATTTTTTCCTTTTTTCTTTTTTCTTTTTTCACCGGAACGCAATCTCGCGATCGAGCGAAAAATCAATGACCGTTCGAAAGCAATGACGCGAACACGCGTATATCGGCTGGAATATCTGGCCTGTAAATGCAATTCAATTGCACAGTCGCGTTGCTCGCCGATTGCACGCTATCTGTCCCGGCTAATGACACGCAACTTCGAAGGAGCGTCGTTGTTCTCTTCTCTGCGTACCCCCTCTGACTCTCGGACGATCTGTCCAGTCGGTTATGAATCGGCATGAGTGGACGAAACTCGCGTTCCGGTGACCGGTACCAGCCTCGAAAGCCCACGGACGAAATTAACCGGTCGTACCGTTACTAGACCGCGATAAAATATACAGACACGACCGTCGATGATTGTCACCGCGAGCAATTTGCATTTGCTTATCGAGATCTCGGGTACAGGTGTACAGCCACAGCTCCAAAGCCCACTCGTTGAGTAATCTTCTGCGGCTGAGTAGAGAGTTAAGTGGCATTTAAACCGGCCTATTTGTCGCGTCGCAGCGGTGGATTTATGACGTTGACGAGTGGCAGGATTTATTTCTTTCTCGCCGAGTGTTGGAGATAAGGTTTAGTCCTGATGGAGATCTCTCGTGGATATCGACTTGGTCGCGAGATTCAGGAACCTTGGTAACCGCTGAGAACTCGAGGATTCGAGGAACAGCGACTTCTAGAGGCCTAGCACGAGAGTACAAGGACCGTCGATTTCGGTCATTGCCCCGTGCAGTTTCGTGAATTCGTTTCACGACGTTCACGGTGCTTCCCGCAACGCAGGCGGAAGCCAATTAGATATTCAAATAAAGTGCGTTAAAACCTGGTAATGTTTCTTGGATGAAGGTACACCGAGACTCGGAGCATATCGGGTCTCTGATCAGATTAGCCGTCGGTTTTTTCCGCTTCATGTATAATTTAACAGATCCCGAAGTATTTAACCCTTCGGGAACTGGCTTCCCTTTAAATTTTATCGCGGACTATTCGCAAATCCCTCGCCACCCCGAAGCCTGCGCCCCTTACTCGGTTATAAGCTTCTTCGGTGTAGTTTACGGGAGATCGTTAGTATTCAGCCGAGATATACTTTCGTTAAATATTCAATGATATTATTATTTTAAATCGAGTTTCCGGATAATTTCGCGAACCGCGTTAACCGACAGTCTGAGAGAGCGGGAGGGGGGAGCTTTTATTTCTATCCACGGCGATTCAAACTTTGCGCCATGTTTCCGTCACGGGATTTTTCAATTCTCCATGGAACACGAGCTTTTCCGATTTAAGATCGCGACATCTGCGAATATCGAACAAGTAATGATACGAGAGTCACGAGATAATTACCACGGTGACTCTAAGAATTGGTGTCTGACTAACTCTCAAGTAGAGGTCTAGCGATTGATACTAACGTGGATAACTATGTGTGGAGTCCCCCTACCCAGGGGAGGGGTTGCTTTTCTAAGTCTTGAGGTTCCTATGGTAAGCCAATTGATATCTTGATGAATACCAAGTGCTATGATAAGTAGCAGGTTGAAGAACGCAAGGAAGGGATGCTTTTCGTCCTGGGCCTGTTAGTGGACAGTTAGTCGGTAAGGCTTTCTAGCAGGTCCTGTCTTAGACAGAGGATACTCAGGTAACATAAGAATTTGTATTTATGAGAGGTCGAGGATTCATTTACGAGAAACCTCGAACCTCCGTTTTTCATCTAGCAGTGAGGATGTGAACGTTGGTCATGTGTATATATGTATGTATAGTTACGGATAATACGACGAAGGGGTTTCATAGTACAACATTGCAGAGTTAAACTGCACAAAATGCACCTTATTCAGGTTTTGGTAATTTAGTATTGCATGTATATATATTATTGGGATTATGGGAAGGTATGTTTCCTCTAATGCTTCTCCTGAGAGACTGACCGACCCCTCTGAGACACATCTGCAGCTGTACCCGACTCATGAGAGAGGAGGTTCACCCAAACCCCCAACTCTCATCGAATCTTTATATAAACATTCATTCTGGGAACTTATATCTTATAAACTAGATTGATTTTTTACTACAGCTAAACTTATCTTTTTAATATATATGCTATAGTCATTTCAATTTGTATAGGCTTTTGATTAAAATTTTCGATCCTATTGACATTTTCGACTAATATCGTGATGATCTAATAATTTTTCATAAATGAAGGAATCAGAACCTATTGGATTGCTATAGCCATTTCAATTTGTGAATATGTGCGGTTCTGTATGGTAGAGAAAGGGTTTTGGAATATATCAGTTGACTCGGGATTGGCTATCGGTGGATTTTGGTTTGTTTCGGATGATAATATGTCATTTTTGTGTACAATGATGTGACAAGGAGAGGTATGGTGAGGTATCGAGCTTTTGGTAAGCATCCGATGACAGAGTTGACTCCCGAGTCATCGATGCACCTTCAGGATGCCAATTGGAGACGATAGGATCGTCATTACACGAGAATCCTACGCCAGATGGCGAAGAGCCGCCATTTTGCCAAGGAATATCTTCTCATCATCCAACTAGAGTACCATAGCTTCGAATCGTTACTTTTTTCAAACCAATTGCTCCTCCAACTAACTTCTCTCCCATTCGACTGGATTCAAAAACGACCGCATCGACGAGTAGAATTTCCAATCGATAGCCAGCTACTCGACTAGCATACCTCATCCACCGAGGTATAATCACCGCGAGCAGACTAATCATACACCTTACTAATTGAATTACAAATACGCCGCATCCATGGGATCCATAAATGACCAACAGTCCCCACTCCTCGGTCTCCAAGATTAAAAACAAACTCGTCTTCGAATCTCGAATAATCCATTAACACTTTGCCACTTGGTCATATATAACCGGTCACGGTGGTCATTGATGACATTTCGAACATTTATATGCTTCGAATAGTAAAAATACTACCGTGACTACCTGAGCAAAATGTGATTTCGGCGTGGCAGACAAAGGGTTAACCCCTTGGCTTATGCGCTATCTCCCGATAGAAGGTTAATCGCGCGTCGAGCCATTCAATTTTCTCGCTTTCCGTATTTCTGTTAATTTATTTTTTACCTTTAAAGAGAAAAATTCTTCGTATACCTTATGTTGCACAAGAAGTCACTTAACCCCTTATGGTAAGAACAGATACATGTAAAATATCGGTACCTTTAGCGTTAATAGCGTAAATTCCTCACCACGTGTCAGACTCGTGGTTTTCGCTTACGACCCAAATCCCTCACCACGAGTCTCACTCGTGGTTGTAAGACAAAGGGTTAATCTCAATCGTCGCCTTCGATCCGCGTAATCGTTGACGCAATTGACAATAGCTAATCAGAGGCTGCAGAACGTAGCTCGTTACCAGCTCGTTACACGATCCTCCCACGAATCAGCGATGGAACGTTCTTCGCAACTTCCACGCGACAACCCTTCACGCGACAATGGTCAAAGAGCGAGTTCACCGAACTCTGCTTCTCCGCGTCTACTTGTTCAGACGTTTTTCCAGGCAGCGTTGTTTACCTTACGCGTTGGTCCTGCCTGTGTACCGCGCGACGAGGGGTCGGTATAAAGAAAACGCTCGTCGGGGTAGCTTCCCTTCTTCATGCGGGACACGTGCATCTCGAGCATCGGCCGCGCTAATTGCTAAACACGAGCCCTCGTCTTATTCCTGTTTATCCAACGTCGATACTAATTAGCCGGAATCGGCGCGCTTCAGTGTCGCCAGTTTATAACCTGCTCTCGTCGGCAACCTTCTTACGACGAGCTAAAGACGTTTCAAACCTGCTCCCGCGACCTTTCCCTCTCCCCGGGCTGCCCCCTCCACGCGTGTAACTTATCCGTGAGTGGGGGAAAAAATGGCCCGCAATATTCCGTGGACCAGGATTTTCCTCCAGCTTCTTTACGAAGCGAGGACACCTTGAGAGGGATATTATTCGCTTTGAACAGCGAGTTTGCGAGAGTGGATCCTCGTCTCGCGATACGGAGTGGTAGTCGAGATCGGGGATCTAATTAAGGTAGGCTTAACGTCGAGAGTAATTTCAGGCGCGATTCTTTGCGTCGATACGTGGTAGGCTGCACGGGATTTAGTTTCCGTTGTAATTTCAGTTTCGATACTTGAGAATGCTGGCGTGGATAAATTAGGCGAATATCGAGGTGTCTGCAGTGGTGTTGTGACAGTGAATGCGAGCTTAATCTCTCGAGCGAGGAGCCTGGAGCAATTAGGCGTGTGGCGTTTGGAAAATTTCAATCCCGTGCTTAATCTTCTTCGTTTTTAATAGCAATCGATACCTGGAATGACGGGGTCCAGGGATTTGCCAAGGGAAGGTATTTGACTGCCAACTCTCTGCACTCGAAGATATTTTCGTGGTAAAAAGCAGCAATTCCAAGCTTTTGTTATATTTTTATTAGCTCCTTGATGCTTTTAATACTGAAATAAAAATAGGATAGCTCGTGTTTGCGTGGGAATGAGTGAGTAGAAATAGGTTCGCACAGAGTCGTTGATTATTAAATAATAAAATACAGAAATTAACTATAATCAATCCCTTGCAGTATGATTTAATCACGAGAAACGATATTTGGAAGATGAGCTATCGCTGAGTATAACTTTAAGGCTAATTCTAACTCAAACGCTGTCTTTCAGTGACTTGACACTAACTAGCTCTGACACACTGACCTATCACTCTAATACCTAGGTTCCTTAGGCTCTAAAATATCTTAAATTTATTCCAATACTTCACGTATACTTATTCTTAATATAGTTATCGTTTCTCACTCGTTATTTAGATTATAGCATTAAAATAAACGACAACTCTCGTATGCAAAGGGTTAAGTAAAAGTAGTGACGTACGTCAAATTGACTCCTAACACTAGTGGAGATGTACGTCAGATTGGCTCCGTATCACAGCAATAATAGTAACTTGAAGTCAAATTATTGACATCCTATTGACAACAGTAACTTGACATCACACTGACTCCGTATCGTCAATAGCGAGATCTAAATATTTATTGTAGTACTATACCTACAAGACCTAGAAATTTAAGAATACGTCAAACTGACGTCATGACACTACCAGCAATACGCAGTGAATTTGACTTACAGTCACTATTATCGATAAGTAGCCAATTCCACGTCACGTTACCACTGGCGCTATGAAAATAGCGATCACCATTCGTAGCTCGATATTAAAAATTCAAAAACTCATGCGAGAACTGGCTTCCACTTCGTCCGAGAATTTCCCAACCCTAATTCGATCAAGGTCCCATCGATGCACACTCGATATCGCGATATAAACACGGTTGGTGTCTCACGCACGAACAGAGAGAAGAGGCGAGATTACTGCTAATATCGTTCATGATTCCCCGCGCTTTGTCCTTCGATTATCGCCTATTGTGACATTTCCTTTGGCAGCCAGATGGAAGCTAAATGGTAATCCCGATGGCGCGCGGGCGAGCACCCTGGGCCGTAGCGTTCCCTATCATCCGCTTCAAACAGAATCTTAATGTCTTAATCCATTCCGAGTTCGGATTCTGGGTTATGCAAACTTCGTTATCCATACGCCGCGAGGACACGGAGCGATGGGTTTTGATAAAAGCGGCGCGTACGCGCGGAAATTCCGTCGATACGGACGCACGCGTTGGAATAACATGGCGTCTTATCGCGAGAACTCGCTACCGAAATTCCTCGACCACAGACCACCGTTTCGAGAGCTTTCGCGACACGCCGCAACATAGACTTATAATTAGTCGGCGCTTTCGTGACATCGATGGATAACGAAAGTAGGCAATTACCGATAATTGAAGGGTCCGTGTGGGAAACGACCCTTGTCAATTCTATCAACTTTCATCGATTCTAACGAAAATACGGTAATTATGTAGATCCCGATGGCTCCCCTATGTATCGTACAAACTAAAATTTTCATCGCCTTCTTTAACACGCGTTACCAAAGGGTTAACCCTTTGCACTCGAGAGGCGCCCTTCAGTCACCATTTGATAAAATTTCGAAGCTCGATATTAACCCTTTGCACTCGAGAGGTGATTCAGTCACCATAATGATCGACGTTAATTAATATATCAAATTTAAAATTACCTAACGATGCGTGGAATGTCGAAGAAAAATAATTCTACGTCTTAATTTGCATATGATTTCTCATTGACCGTTTTAAAAATATCGTCGACTCTGTGACAGAAAGACTTCGAATTACTATTTTTCTGCAAGGAAAAAGTCGTTGAGTGCAAAGGGTTAATTAATATATGAAATTTAAAACGATGTAACAGTGTGTAAGATATCGAAGTGAAATAATTCTGCGTGTTAATTATTATACGATTTCTTATTTTCTGTTGAAAAACTATCAGCCTTATGACGGATTATTTAAAGAAAAAAGCTCGACTTTGCTTTTTCGAATCGGATAGAACGTTCTAACTTAGAGACAACGTGGTGGAAACGCGAATCGAATAACATTTTCCCCCTCTATTTATACGAGCAATCCTGGGTTCTCGACCGAGGAAAATTCCGGAAACTCAAAAGGGCTGCTGGTATTTCCCGACAGTCGAGTCCCATTTCACCAAGAATATTCCGCAAAGTGCGGGGCCACTAACGCGGAAGTAAATTTTGCTATTCGATTACCGTGTAATTGAGTCCTCTGACACCTAACGACCGTTAACAGACGTTTCCCATCGACGTGAATCGGCTTCGCTAATCTAGAAGCAATTCCACTTAACCCCGAGACAATATCGTTCGTTCCCCGGGAACTTGTCCCGGTGGAGAAAAAAGGACGAAACGGGGGACGAAAGGGCGGGAGAAAGTTGGAAAAGGACGAGGCGAGCCGTAAAATCGGCGGGGGGG